>NC_041389.1:706264170-706310495 GCF_002162155.2 Triticum dicoccoides | reverse complement strand
CGCCGACCGCTTCCACGCCGAGATCAAGCGCGTTCGGGCATCCCTGCCGGAGGAGGTGCAGGGCCGCCCAAAGTACACCGCCAGCAACCACGCGCACTGGGCGGCGTACTCCCAACGCCCCCACGAGGAGCAACTCTCCTCCACCAACAACGTGCCGGTGAGGGGGCGCCACAACACCGACGGGCGCCGTCTGTGGTGGGGCGTCCCCGGGCGGAAGCTCCACTTTGTCCTCGAGCACCTCGAGGGCGGCAACGAGCCGCCGCTCGAGTACCTGGCCGCGACGAGGGCGGCGTCATCGTCCTTGAGGACAACAACGACGAGGTACCGCCACCAGCTAAATCGAACGGCGGCAGCGTGAAGAAGGAGGAGGACGACGACGTTGACTACAGCGCCTTCGGCAAGCTCTTCGGCCTGTAGGCGGTGCGGTAGTAGTAGTAGTAGTTTTTTTTTTATTTTGTTTTAGATTATGTTTTCAATATGTAAAGAAACTAACTATTCGTTTGCACACATTCGATGTAAAATCTCAAAAGCGAGCTAGGAAGAGGAAGAAAGGGAGGGCCTAAGAGCAATGGGGTTGAGAACATAGAGGAAAGCCTAAGTTATTGGTTCTTCACCTCTTGTGCCGAGGTGGAAATCCCGTTTGGTATTTTCCCGATGCCTCTCAATCCTATCGTTCTTAAGTGCTTCTTCCTCTTCCTTTTTGTTTGCTGAATATTTTAGCAGAAAAACTGGACGCATATGTGGATATATTGAGATGGTATGAGATGTCCATTGCGAGACATGAAGAGGAAGAAAAGATGACCTAAGAGCAGTGGGCATGGGAACATGATGGAAGGCTAAAGCACTTGTTCCTCGTCTAACACTAGAGGAGGCTTTGGTTTGAGTTTTTGTGATGCCTTCCATGCCTATTGTCCTTTGGTGCCCCTTCCTCTTCATGGGATACACAACATAAAAAGGATTCATAGAATAACATGATTTGGTCAAGTTCATACACCCTGCATAGTAGGAGGGTTATTTTCCATGTTTTTTTTGGCACGCCTTAATCCTTCGGTTAGATAAGACGCCGGATTGTTAGCTGGTTTATACTACAGCCTCAAAGCCAAGGTTTTGTCAGTCAAGGCAACAATTAGATCAGATATTGACATAGCTAACTTAAATCAGTACGTAGATTTTGACATTAAACTAAAAATTAGGGTTGTTACATGATTAATAACTCAAACACCAGATTAGCTAAACTGCTTGAAGTTTCAAGGGCCCACAAGCTACTTAAACAGAGTTTGATAAACAGGTAGTTTCAGTGGCAAGTTGCCCACAAGTCGGTCCATTTGGGGTGGGCTGGAATTTCTTGGGATGCACTGAAATGTAATATCATGAAAAAACATTGATTCGTCCGTTTGCTGTTGCAAAACACACCATTATAAAATCCGGACATCTGAGGATTTCACTAATTCTTATCTGAAGAACATTGCACAGTTTAAACAATTATTCTCCAGAATTAATGAAGCCCAAATTATCACACTAAATCAAAGGAAGTTCTGAAGTAATAGTATTTGAATGGTAGATATCAGCCAATTGATGCAGGTCAAGCATGATATGAGGACTGAGGAGTTTAGACAGAGTCGTGTGGTAAATGCATGCGAGCGTATTACTCTTATCAGTTAATCACATCAATGACACACCACTCTGACCACTCTAGCTAAGACTACGAGCAGAAATCGGAGTGCAAAAGATGGTAATTGGCACACAAAACATGAAGCAAATCAGAGTGGAAAAGATGGTAATTGGCACAAAAAACATGAAACAATATCAATATGTTCATTCAGATTATTTTTATCATTTCCTAAATAGTTCACACATGGGATATAGCAAACTAATGGATAAAATACACAGATTAGCAAGAAACAACCATGACCGCAACAGGATATATCTGTAGCTTCGAAAATTGTGAACTCAGATGGAATTTGTTGTTTTGTACAATTCATCATAAATTGGTGTTGTTTTTTATATATTGTTTAGATGTGCAGGATAAGGCTTATTTCCCCACTCTGGAACTTTGCAGTCTGTTCGCATCTCAACCTGGGCGATTTAATCCTTGGAGGGATGGTGGCCGAGCTACAAGGTTGAACTGGGAAGTACTTCGATGGGTGGAAGAAGTACCATGCTATCTTCGGGACCTTGTTCTTCCTTTGTGTCCGAACCTTGTTCTTAAAATACTATGTGTATAATGAGTTTAGACTGAATATGTGATCTACCTTCATGTGTTTTCCTCCTAGGGATCAAGGGTGATGGTTTCTTTGGAGATATGTTTTTCCTATATTTTCTCATGCAATGTAGTTGTGTGCAACCCGCAGAATTTGGATATTAAATTACTTAAAAAATAATAGGACTAAACTTTTTTCTTTATAAAATGGTCTATAGACATTTTGGTTTTGCAGATATGAGATCCCTCTAATCATGTTGTAGTCACATTCTGTCATCTACAATAATGCAGCTCATGTCCGAAGTACCTTGTGTTCCAATTAATTGTCACGTTAGTGGTTCTTTGCCCACTGTTATGTAAGTTTTTGAGGGTTTAATTTGTGTAATTTCATATTTTTTAGCTTATAACTTCTTATTGCTACATATATTGACACTAAATGCACAGGCTGATACAGATGTTCTAAAAAAAGGCTGGTACAGATATTATGTACCAGTTTCAGATTGTTGGGGAACGTTGTAGAAAATTAAAATTTTTCTACGGTTTCACCAAGATCCATCTATGAGTTCATCTAAGCAACGAGTCAAGGGAGATGCATCTACATACCACTTTGTAGATCGCGAGCGGAAGCGTTCAAAAGAACGGGGTTGAAGTAGCCGTTCTCGTCGTGATCCTATCACCGGAGATCCTAGCGCCGAACGGACGGCACCTCCGCGTTCAACACACGTACGGAGCGGATGACGTCTCCTCCTTCTTGATCCAGCAAGGGGGAAGGAGAGGTTGATGATGATGGCTCCAGCAGCAGCACAACGGCGTGGTGGTGGTGGAGCAGCAGCATTCCGGCAGGGCTTCGCCAAGCGCGTGACGGAGGAGGAAGAGGTGTAGCAGGGGGAGGGGGCGCCAGGACTTCAGGGTGCCGCTGCCCCTCTCCCCCTCCCTTTATATAGGCCCCCAGGGGGGGCGCCGGCCCTGGGAGATTCAATCTCCCAAGGGGGCGGCGGCCAAGGGGGGAGGAGTGCCCCCAAAGGCATGTGGTGCGCCCCCCACCCTAGGGTTTCAACCCTAGGCGCAGGGGGTGGGCCTAGGGGGGCGCACCAGCCCACTATGGGCTGTCTCCCCTCCCACTTCAGCCCATGGGGACCTTCGGGATGGGTGGCCCCACCTGGTGGACTCCCGGGACCCTTCTGGTGGTCCCGGTACAATACCGGGTGACCCCGAAACTTTCCCGATGGCCGAAATACCACTTCCTATATATAATTCTTTACCTCCGGACCATTCAGAAACTCCTCGTGACGTCCGGGATCTCATCCGGGACTCCGAACAACATTCGGTATACTGCATACTCATATTCATACAACCCTAGCGTCACCGAACCTTAAGTGTGTAGACCCTACGGGTTCGGGAGACACGTAGACATGACCGAGACGGCTCTCGGGCAATAACCAACAGCGGGATCTGGATACCCATGTTGGCTCCCACATGCTCCTCGATGATCTCATCGGATGAACCACGATGTCGAGGATTCGAACAACCCCGTATACAATTCCCTTTGTCATTCGATACGTTACATGCCCGAGACTCGATCGTCGGTATCCCAATACCTCGTTCAGTCTCGTTACCGGCAAGTCACTTTACTCGTACCGTAATGCATGATCCCGTGACCAAACACTTGGTCACTTTGAGCTCATTATGATGATGCATTACCGAGTGGGCCTAGAGATACCTCTCCGTCATACGGAGTGACAAATCCCAGTCTCGATCCGTGTCAACCCAACAGACACTTTCGGAGATACCTGTAGTGCACCTTTATAGTCACCCAGTTACGTTGTGACGTTTGGTACACCCAAAGCACTCCTACGGTATCCGGGAGTTACACGATCTCATGGTCTAAGGAAGAGATACTTGACATTGAAAAAGCTCTAGCAAAACGAACTACACGATCTTGTGCTATGCTTAGGATTGGGTCTTGTCCATCACATCATTCTTCTAATGATGTGATCCCGTTGTCAATGACATCTAATGTCCATAGTCAGGAAACCATGACTATCTGTTGACCAACGAGCTAGTCAACTAGAGGCTCACTAGGGACATGTTATGGTCTATGTATTCACACGTGTATTACGATTTCCGGATAATACAATTATAGCATGAATAAAAGACAATTATCATGAACAAGGAAATATAATAATAATGCTTTTATTATTGCCTCTAGGGCATATTTCCAACAGTCTCCCACTTGCACTAGAGTCAATAATCTAGTTACATTGTGATGAATCGAACACCCATAGAGTTCTGGTGTTGATCATGTTTTGCTCGCGAGAGAGGTTTAGTCAACGGATCTGCGACATTCAGATCCGTATGTACTTTGCAAATATCTATGTCTCCATCTTGAACATTTTCACGGATGGAGTTGAAATGACGCTTGATGTGCCTGGTCTTCTTGTGAAACCTGGGCTCCTTGGCTAGGGAAATAGCTCCAGTGTTGTCATAGAAGAGTTTGATCGGCCCCGACGCATTGGGTATGACTCCTAGGTCGGTGATGAACTACTTCACCCAAATAGCTTCATGCGCTGCCTCCGAGGCTGCTTTGTACTCCGCTTCACATGTAGATCCCGCCACGACGCTCTGCTTGCAGCTGCACCAGCTTACTGCTCCACCATTCAACATATACACATATCCGGTTTGTGACTTAGAGTCATCTAGATCTATGTCGAAGCTAGCATCGACGTAACCCTTTACGACGAGCTCTTCGTCACCTCCATAAATGAGAAACATGTCCTTCGTCCTTTTCAGGTACTTTAGGATATTCTTGACCGCTGTCCAGTGTTCCTTGCCGGGATTACTTTGGTACCTTCCTACCAAACTTACGGCAAGGTTTACATCAGGTCTGGTACACAGCATGGCATACATAATAGATCCTATGGCTGAGGCATAGGGGATGACGCTCATCTCTTCTTTATCTTTTGCCGTGGTCGGGCATTGAGCCGAGCTCAATCTCACACCTTGCAATACAGGCAAGAACCCCTTCTTGGACTGATCCATTTTGAACTTCTTCAAAATCTTATCAAGGTATGTGCTTTGTGAAAGACCTATGAGGCGTCTCGATCTATCTCTATAGATCTTGATGCCTAATATATAAGCAGCTTCTCCAAGGTCCTTCATTGAAAAACACTTATTCAAGTAGGCCTTAATGCTGTCCAAGAATTCTATATCATTTCCCATCAAAAGTATGTCATCTACATATAATATGAGAAATGCTACAGAGCTCCCACTCACTTTCTTGTGAACGCAGGCTTCTCCATAAGTCTGCATAAACCCAAACGCTTTGATCATTTCATCAAAGCAAATGTTCCAACTCCGAGATGCTTGCACCAGCCCATAAATGGATCGCTGGAGCTTGCATACTTTGTTAGCATTCTTAGGATCGACAAAACCCTCCGGCTGCATCATATACAGTTCTTCCTTAAGATGCCCGTTAAGGAATGCCGTTTTGACGTCCATCTGCCATATCTCATAATCATAGTATGCGGCAATTGCTAACATGATTCGGACGGACTTAAGCTTCGCTACGAGAGAGAAAGTCTCATCGTAGTCAATCCCTTGAACTTGCCGATAACCCTTAGCGACAAGTCGAGCTTTATAGATGGTTACATTACCATCCGCGTCCGTCTTCTTCTTAAAGATCCATTTGTTTTCTATCGCTCGCCGATCATCGGGCAAGTCAGTCAAAGTCCATACTTTGTTTTCATACATGGATTCTATCTCGGATTTCATGGCTTCTAGCCATTTGTTGGAATCTGGGCCCGCCATCGCTTCTTCATAGTTTGAAGGTTCACCGTTGTCTAACAACATGATTTCCAGGACAGGGTTGCCGTACCACTCTGGTGCGGAACGTGTCCTTGTGGACCTATGAAGTTCAGTAGCAACTTGATCTGAAGTACCTTCATCATCATCATTATTTTCCTCTTCAGTTGGTGTAGGAATCACAGGAACATTTTCCTGAGCTGCACTACTTTCCCGTTCAAGAGGTAGTACTTCATCGAGTTCTACTTTCCTCCCACTTACTTCTTTCGAGAGAAACTCCTTTTCCAGAAAGGATCCGTTCTTGGCAACAAAGATCTTGCCCTCGGATCTTAAGTAGAAGGTATACCCAATGGTTTCTTTAGGGTATCCTATGAAGATGCATTTTTCCGACTTGGGTTCGAGCTTTTCAGGTTGAAGTTTCTTGACATAAGCATCGCATCCCCAAACTTTTAGAAATGGCAGCTTAGGTTTCTTCCCAAACCATAATTCATACGGTGTCGTCTCAACGGGTTTAGACGGTGCCCTATTTAAAGTGAATGTAACTGTCTCTAGAGCGTATCCCCAAAATGATAGCGGTAAATCGGTAAGAGACATCATAGATCGCACCATATCTAATAGAGTGCGATTACGACGTTCAGACACACCGTTTCGCTGAGGTGTTCCAGGCGGCGTGAGTTGTGAAACGATTCCACATTTTCTTAAGTGTGTACCAAATTCGTGACTTAAATATTCTCCTTCACGATCCGATCGTAAGAATTTTATCTTTCGGTCACGTTGATTCTCTACTTCATTCTGAAATTCCTTGAACTTTTCAAAGGTCTCAGACTTGTGTTTTATCAAGTAGACATACCCATATCTGCTCAAGTCATCTGTGAGAGTGAGAACATAACGATATCCTCCGCGAGCCTCAACACTCATTGGACCGCACACATCGGTATGTATGATTTCCAACAAGTTTGCTGCTCGCTCCATTGTTCCGGAGAACGGAGTCTTGGTCATTTTGCCCATGAGGCATGGTTCGCATGTGTCAAATGATTCATAATCGAGAGACTCTAAAAGTCCATCAGCATGGAGCTTCTTCATGCGTTTGACACCAATGTGACCAAGGCGGCAGTGCCACAAGTATGTGGGACTATCGTTATCAACTTTACATCTTTTGGTATTCACGCTATGAATATGTGTAACATTACGCTCGAGATTCATTAAGAATAAACCATTGACCATCGGGGCATGACCATAAAACATATCTCTCATATAAATAGAACAACCATTATTCTCGGATTTAAATGAGTAGCCATCTCGTATTAAACGAGATCCAGATACAATGTTCATGCTCAAACTTGGCACCAAATAACAATTATTAAGGTTCAAAACTAATCCCGTAGGTAAATGTAGAGGTAGCGTGCCGACGGCGATCACATCGACCCTGGAACCATTCCCGACGCGCATCGTCACCTCGTCCTTCGCCAGTCTCCGCTTATTCCGCAGCTCCTGCTGTGAGTTACAAATATGAGCAACGGCACCGGTATCAAATACCCAGGAGTTACTACGAGTACTGGTAAGGCACACATCAATTATATGTATATCAAATATATCTTTGGTGTTGCCGGCCTTCTTATCCGCTAAGTATTTGGGGCAGTTCCGCTTCCAGTGACCCTTCCCCTTGCAATAAAAGCACTCAGTCTCAGGCTTGGGTCCATTCTTTGACTTCTTCCCGGCAACTGGCTTACCGGGCGCGGCAACATCTCTGCCGTCCTTCTTGAAGTTCTTCTTACCCTTGCCCTTCTTGAACTTAGTGGTCTTATTGGCCATCAACACTTGATGTTCTTTCTTGATTTCAACCTCTGCTGACTTCAGCATTGAAAATACTTCAGGAATGGTCTTCACCATCCCCTGCATATTGTAGTTCATCACAAAGCTCTTGTAGCTTGGTGGGAGCGACTGAAGGATTCTGTCAATGACCGCCTCATCCGGGAGGTTAATGTCCAGCTGGGACAGGCGGTTGTGCAACTCAGACATTTTGAGTATGTGCTCACTGACAGAACTATTTTCCTCCATCTTACAACTATAGAACTTGTCGGAGACTTCATATCTCTCGACCCGGGCATGAGCTTGGAAAACTAGTTTCAGCTCCTCGAACATCTCATATGCTCCGTGTTGCTCAAAACACTTTTGGAGCCCCGGTTCTAAGCTGTAAAGCATGCCGCACTGAACGAGGGAGTAATCATCAGCACGAGACTGCCAAGCATTCATAATGTCTTGGTTCTCTGGGACGGGAGCGTCGCCTAGCGGTCCTTCTAGGACATATTGTTTCCTGGCAGCTATGAGGATGATCCTCAGGTTCCGGACCCAGTCCGTAGAGTTGCTTCCATCATCTTTCAGCTTGGTTTTCTCTAGGAACGCGTTGAAGTTCATGTTGACATGAGCGTTGGCCATTTGATCTACAAGACATATTATGCAAAAGTTTTAGACTAAGTTCATGATAATTAAGTTCATCTAAAATTATTTAATGAACTCCCACTCAGATTTGACATCCCTCTGGTCATCTAAGTGTTACACGATCCGAGTCGACTAGGCCATGTCCGATCATCACGTGAGACGGACTAGTCATCGTCGGTGAACATTCTCATGTTGATCGTATCTTCCATACGACTCATGTTCGACCTTTCGGTCTCCGTGTTCCGAGGCCATGTCTGTACATGCTAGGCTCGTCAAATTAACCCTAAGTGTTTTGCATGTGTAAAACTATCTTACACCCGTTGTATGTGAACGTAAGGATCTATCACACCCGATCATCACGTGGTGCTTCGAAACGACGAACTTTAGCAACGGTGCACAGTTAAGGGAGAACACTTCTTGAAATTTTTTGTAAGGGATCATCTTATTTACTACCGTCGTTCTAAGTAAACAAGATGCATAAACATAATAAACATCACATGCAATTATATAATAGTGACATGATATGGCCAATATCATATAGCTCCTTCGATCTCCATCTTCGGGGCTCCATGATCATCTTTGTCACCGGCATGACACCATGATCTCCATCATCATGATCTCCATCATCGTGTCTTCATGAAGTTGTCACGCCAACGACTACTTCTACTTCTATGGCTAACGCGTTTAGCAACAAAGTAAAGTAATTTACATGGTGTTCTTCAATGACACGCAAGTCATACAAAAATAAAGACAACTCCTATGGCTCCTGCCGGTTGTCATACTCATCGACATGCAAGTCGTGATTCCTATTACAAGAACATGATCTCATACATCACAATATATCATTCATCATTCATCACAACTTCTGGCCATATCACATCACATGACAATTGCTGCAAAAACAAGTTAGACGTCCTTTAATTGTTGTTGCATATTTTACGTGGCTGCAATTGGGTTCTAGCAAGAACGTTTTCTTACCTACGAATAACCACAACGTGATCTTGTCAAATTCTATTTACCCTTCATAAGGACCCTTTTCATCGAATCCGCTTCAACTAAAGTGGGAGAGACAGACACCCGCCAGCCACCTTATGCAACTAGTGCATGTTAGTCGGTGGAACCGGTCTCACGTAAGCGTACGTGTAAGGTTGGTCCGGGCCGCTTCATCCCACAATACCGCTGAAGCAAGATAAGACTAGTAGAGGCAAGCAAGTTGACAAGATCTACGCCCACAACTAAATTGTGTTCTACTCATGCAATAGAGAACTACGCATAGACCTAGCTCATGATGCCACTGTTGGGGAACGTTGCAGAAAATTAAAATTTTTCCTACGGTTTCACCAAGATCCATCTATGAGTTCATCTAAGCAACGAGTCAAGGGAGATGCATCTACATACCACTTTGTAGATCGCGAGCGGAAGCGTTCAAAAGAACGGCGTTGAAGTAGTCGGTCTCGTCGTGATCCTATCACCGGAGATCCTAGCGCCGAACAGACGGCACCTCCGCGTTCAACAAACGTACGGAGCGGATGACGTCTCCTCCTTCTTGATCCAGCAAGGGGGAAGGAGAGGTTGATGATGATGGCTCCAGCAGCAGCACAACGGCGTGGTGGTGGTGGAGCAGCAGCACTCCGGCAGGGCTTCGCCAAGCGCGTGACGGAGGAGGAAGAGGTGTAGCAGGGGGAGGGGGCGCCAGGACTTCAGGGTGCCGCTGCCCCTCTCCCCCTCCCTTTATATAGGCCCCCAGGGGGGCGCCGGCCCTGGGAGATTCAATCTCCCAAGGGGGCGGCGGCCAAGGGGGGAGGAGTGCCCCCAAAGGCATGTGGTGCGCCCCCCACCCTAGGGTTTCAACCCTAGGCGCAGGGGGTGGGCCTAGGGGGGCGCACCAGCCCACTCTGGGCTGGCTCCCCTCCCACTTCAGCCCATGGGGCCCTCTGGGATGGGTGGCCCCACCCGGTGGACCCCCGGGACCCTTCCGATGGTCCCGGTACAATACCGGGTGACCCCGAAACTTTCCCGATGGCCGAAATACCACTTCCTATATATAATTTTTTACCTCCGGACCATTCCGAAACTCCTCGTGACGTCCGGGTTCTCATCCGGGACTCCGAACAACATTCGATATACTGCATACTCATATTCATACAACCCTAGCGTCACCGAACCTTAAGTGTGTAGACCCTACGGGTTCGGGAGACACGTAGACATGACCGAGACGGCTCTTGGGCAATAACCAACAGCGGGATCTGGATACCCATGTTGGCTCCCACATTCTCCTCGATGATCTCATCGGATGAACCACGATGTCGAGGATTCGAACAACCCCGTATACAATTCCCTTTGTCATTCGGTACGTTACATGCCCGAGACTCGATCGTCGGTATCCCAATACCTCGTTCAGTCTCGTTACCGGAAAGTCACTTTACTCGTACCATAATGCATGATCTCGTGACCAAACACTTGGTCACTTTGAGCTCATTATGATGATGCATTACCGAGTGGGCCCAGAGATACCTCTCCGTCATACGGAGTGACAAATCCCAGTCTCGATCCGTGTCAACCCAACAAACACTTTCGGAGATACCTGTAGTGCACCTTTATAGTCACCCAGTTACGTTGTGACGTTTGGTACACCCAAAGCACTCCTACGGTATCCGGGAGTTACACGATCTCATGGTCTAAGGAAGAGATACTTGACATTGAAAAAGCTCTAGCAAAACGAACTACACGATCTTGTGCTATGCTTAGGATTGGGTCTTGTCCATCACATCATTCTCCTAATGATGTGATCCCGTTATCAATGACATCTAATGTCCATAGTCAGGAAACCATGACTATATGTTGACCAACGAGCTAGTCAACTAGAGGCTCACTAGGGACATGTTATGGTCTATGTATTCACACGTGTATTACGATTTCCGGATAATACAATTATAGCATGAATAAAAGACAATTATCATGAACAAGGAAATATAATAATAATGCTTTTATTATTGCCTCTAGGGCATATTTCCAACACGGATATGGGTAATAAAGGTGAGCAAAAGTGATCTTTACGCACATGCCCTTAATTAAGAGTAGAAGACAATAGGACAGGGCCGGTGATTATGTGACCCCATTATCATTGACTATAGAATGGTTCCTCCATGCACCAGGTGTCTTCATTGCTTTATCCTCTAAGGTTTTGCATATGGTGCACCACCAATTATTTATACCTCAAAGTTGAAACACTTTGTCCAACAATTCAAGCTTGTCCTTCGAGAGCCTTGTCTCGCTAGATTTGTACGCATTGAAAGTAAGCCGGGAAGACGAAGAGAGAGCTCAAGAGCAATGGGAATGGGAACATGGAGGAAAGCAATGCTTGTTTGTTTGCACCTGTAGTATCAGAGGTGCAAATATTTGGCATGGATCCTTTCCTGATGCCTCCCATTCCTACCGTTCTTGTGCACTTCTTCCTATTCCTTTTCGCTTACGTGATAGCTCTGATGGAGAAACCATAGACATGTATCCACATGTTTAGATGACATGAGACCTTGAATGCGAGCCCGGAAGAGGAATAATAGAGGGCCTTAGAGTAGTAGGAATGGGAACATGGAGGAAAGCCTAAATTGCTCGGTTTTCACCTCTAGTGTTGGAGGTGAAAATCTAGTTTGGTGTTTTCCAATGCCTCCCATTCCTATTGTTCTAAAGCACTCCTTCCTCTTCCTTTTTTGGCTTGCTTGGTTTCTTTAGTTTAGAAACCAACTATATGTTTGCACATATCCGATGTGAAATCTCAAAAGCGAGCTAGAAAGAGGAAGAAAGAGAGGGCCTAAGAGCAATGGGGATGAGAGCATAGAGGAAAGCCTAAGCTATCGGTTCTTCACCTCTTGTGTTGAGGTGGAAATACCGTTTGGTATTTCCCGATGCCCCTCATTCCTATCATTCTTAAACGCTCCTTCCTCTTCCTTTTGTTCACTAAATCTTTAGCAGAAAAACTGAACATATATCTGGATATGTGTTGGGGAACGTAGTAATTTCAAAAAAAATTCCTACGTACACGCAAGATCATGGTGATGGCATAGCAACGAGAGGAGAGAGTGTTGTCCACGTACCCTCGTAGACCGTAAGCGGAAGCGTTATGACAACGCGGTTGATGTAGTCGTACGTCTTCACGATCCGACCGATCCAAGTACCGAACGTACAGCACCTCCGAGTTCAGCACACGTTCAGCTCGATGACGATCCCCGGGCTCCGATCCAGCAAAACTTCGGGGATGAGTTCCGTCAGCACGACGGCGTGGTGATGATGATGATGCTCTACCGGTGCAGGGCTTCGCCTAAACTCCGCGACGATATGACCGAGGTGGAATATGGTGGAGGGGGGCACCGCACACGGCTAAGGAACGATCCGTAGATCAACTTGTGTGTCTATGGGGTGCCCCCTGCCCCCGTATATAAAGGAAGGAGAGGGGAGGTGCGGCCGGCCAGGAGGGGCGCGCCAGGAGGAGTCCTCCTCCCACCGGGAGTAGGACTCCCCCCCTTCCTTGTTGGAGTAGGAGAGAAGGAAAGAGGGGGAGGGGAGGAAGGAAAAGGGGGCTGCACCCCTTGTCCAATTCGGACCAGAGGGGGGCTGCGCACCTCCTTCCTTTCGGCCTCTCTCCTCTATTCCCGTATGGCCCAATAAGGCCCATATACTCCCCGGCGAATTCCCGTAACTCTCCGGTACTCCGAAAAATACCCGAATCACTCGGAACCTTTCCGAAGTCCGAATATAGTCGTCCAATATATCGATCTTTACGTCTCGACCATTTCGAGACTCCTCGTCATGTCCCCGATCTCATCCGGGACTCCGAACTCCTTCGGTACATCAAAACTCATAAACTCATAATATAACTGTCATCGAAACCTTAAGCGTGCGGACCCTACGGGTTCGAGAACTATGTAGACATGACCTAGAACTATTCTCGGTCAATAACCAATAGCGGAACCTGGATGCTCATATTGGCTCCTACATATTCTACGAAGATCTTTATCGGTCAAACCGCATAACAACATACGTTTGTTCCCTTTGTCATCGGCATGTTACTTGCCCGAGATTCGATCGTCGGTATCCAATACCTAGTTCAATCTCGTTACCGGCAAGTCTCTTTACTCGTTACGTAATGCATCATTCCGTAACTAACTCATTAGCTACATTGCTTGCAAGGCTTATAGTGATGTGCATTACCGAGAGGGCCCAGAGATACCTCTCCGACAATCGGAGTGACAAAACCTAATCTCGAAATACGCCAACCCAACATGTACCTTTGGAGACACCTGTAGTACTCCTTTATAATCACCCAGTTACGTTGTGACGTTTGGTAGCACCCAAAGTGTTCCTCCGGTAAACGGGAGTTGCATAATCTCATAGTTACAGGAACATGTATAAGTCATGAAGAAAGCAATAGCAACATACTAAACGATCAAGTGCTAAGCTAACGGAATGGGTCAAGTCAATCACATCATTCTCCCAATGATGTGATCCCGTTAATCAAATGACAACTCTTTTGTCCATGGCTAGGAAACATAACCATCTTTGATAAACGAGCTAGTCAAGTAGAGGCATACTAGTGACACTATGTTTGTCTATGTATTCACACATGTATTATGTTTCCGGTTAATACAATTCTAGCATGAATAATAAACATTTATCATGATATAAGGAAATAAATAATAACTTTATCATTGCCTCTAGGGCATATTTCCTTCAGTCTCCCACTTGCACTAGAGTCAATAATCTAGTTCACATCATCATGTGATTTAACACCAATATTCATATCTGTATATGATTAACACCCATAGTTCACATCGTCATGTGATCAACACCCAAAGGGTTTACTAGAGTCAATAATCTAGTTCACATCGCTATGTGATTAACACCCAAAGAGTACTAAGGTATGATCATGTTTTGCTCATGAGAGAAGTTTAGTCTACGGGTCTGTCACATTCAGAGCCGTATGTATTTTGCAAATATTCTATGTCTACAATGCTCTGCATGGAGCTACTCTAGCTAATTGCTCCCACTTTCAATATGTATCCAGATTGAGACTTAGAGTCATCTGGATCGGTGTAAAAGCTTGCACCGATGTAACTTTTTACGACGGGATCTTTTATCACCTCCATAATCGAGAAGTATTTCCTTGGTCCTCACTAAGGATATTCTTGACCGCTGTCTAGTGATCTACTATTAGATCAAAATTGTATTCCTTTGCCAAACACAGAGCAAGGTTTACAATAGGTCTGGTTCACAGCATAGCATACTTTATAGAACCTATGACTGAGGCATAGGGAATGACTTTTCATTCTCTTTCTATTTTCTGCCATAGTCGGGTTTTGAGTCTTACTCAACTTCACACCTTGCAACATAGGCAAGAACTCCTTCTTTGACTGTTCCATTTTGAACTATTTCAAAAAATTTATCAAGGTATGTACTCATTGAAAAATCTTATCAAGCGTCTTGATCTATCTATATAGATGTTGATGCTCAATGTGTAAGTAGCTTCGACGAGGTCTTGCTTTGAAAAACTCTTATTCAAGTATCCTTTCATGCTATCCAGAATTTCTATATCATTTCCAATCAACAATATGTCATCCACATATAATATTAGAAATTCTACAGAGCTCCCACTCACTTTCTTGTAAATACAGGCTTCTCCAAAAGTCTGTATAAAACCATATGCTTTGATCAACTTATCAAAGCGTATATTCCAACTCCGAGATGCTTGCACCAGTCCATTGATGGATCACTGGAGCTTGCACATTTTGTTAGCACCTTTAGGATCGACAAAACCTTCTGGTTGCATCATATACAACTCTTCTTTGAAGAGTCCATTGAGGAATGCAGTTTTGACATCCATTTGCCAGATTTCATAAAATGTGGCAATTGCTAACATGATTCGGACAGACTTAAGCATCGATACGAGTGAGAAAATCTCATCGTATTCAACACCTTGAACTTGTCGAAAACCTTTCGCAACAAGTCGAGCTTAGTAGATAGTAACACTACTATCAGTGTCCGTCTTCCTCTTGAAGATCCATTTATTTAACATGGCTTGCTGATCATCAAGCAAGTCAATCAAAGTCCATACTTTGCTCTCATACATGGATCATATCTCAGATTTTATGGCCTCAAGCCATTTCGTGGAATCTGGGCTCATCATCGCTTCCTCATAGTTCATAGGTTCATCATGGTCTAGTAACATGACTTTCAGAACATGATTACCGTACCACTCTGGTGCGGATCTTACTCTAGTTTACCTACGAGATTCGGTAGTAACTTGATCTGAAGTTACATGATCATCATCATTAGCTTCCTCACTAATTGGTGTAGTAGTCACAGGAACAGATTTCTGTGATGAACTACTTCCCAATAAGGGAGAAGGTACAATTACCTTATCAAGTTCTACTTTCCTCCCACTCCCATCAGCATGGAGTTTCTTCATGCGCTTTACATCAATATGACCTAAACTGCAGTGCCACAAATAAGTTGCACTATTATTATTAAATTTGCATCTTTTGGTTTCAATATTATGAATATGTGTATCACTACGATCGAGATCCAACGAACCATTTTCATTGGGTGTGTAACCATATAAGGTTTTATTCATGTAAACAGAACAACAATTTATTCTCTTACTTAAATGAATAATTGTATTGCAATAAACATGATCAAATCATATTCATGCTCAACGCAAACACCAAATAACACTTATTTAGTTTCAACACTAATCCCGAAAGTATAGGGAGTGTGCGATGATGATCATATCAATCTTGGAACCACTTCCAACACTCATCGTCACTTCCCCTTCAACCAGTCTCTGTTTATATAACTCCTGTTTCGAGTTACTAATCTTAGCAACTGAACAAGTATCAAATACTCAGGGGCTACTATAAACACTAGTAAGGCACACATCAATAACCTGTATATCAAATATACCCTTGTTCACTTCGCCATCCTTCTTATCCACCAAATATTCAGGGCATTTCCGCTTCCAGTGACCATTTCCTTTGCAGTGTAAGCACTCAGTTTCAGGCTTTGGTCCAGCTGTGAGCTTCTTCGCGGGAGTGACAACTTGCTTGTCATTCTACTTGAAGTTCCCTTTCTATCCCTTTGCCCTTTTCTTGAAACTAGTGGTCTTGTCAATCATCAACACTTGATGCTCTTCTTGATTTCTACCTTCATCGATTTCAGCATCACGAAGAGCTTGGGAATCATTTTCGTCATCCCTTGCATACTATAGTTCATCACGAAGTTCTACTAACTTGGTGATGGTGACTAGAGAATTCTGTCAATCACTATCTTATCTGGAAGATTAACTCCCACTTGATTCAAGCGATTGTAGTACCCAGACAATCTGAGCACATGCTCACTAGTTGAGCGATTCTCCTCCATCTTTTAGCTATAGAACTTGTTGGAGACTTCATATCTCTCAACTCGGGTATTTGCTTGAAATATTAACTTCAACTCCTGGAACACTTCATATGGTCCATGACGTTCAAAACATCTTTGAAGTCCCGATTCTAAGCCGTTAAGCATGGTGCACTAAACTATCAAGTAGTCATCATATTGAGCTAGCCAAACGTTCATAACGTCTGCATCTGCTCCTGCAATAGGTCTGTCACCTAGCGGTGCATCAAGAACATAATTCTTCTGTGCAACAATGAGGATAAACCTAAGATCACGGATCCAATCCGCATCATTGCTACTAACATCTTTCAACATAGTTTTCTCTAGGAACATATATAAAAATAAACATATGAAAGCAACAACGCGAGCTATTGATCTAGCAAAATACTACCAGGACTAAGTTCATGATAAATTAAAGTTCAATTAATCATATTACTTAAGAACTCCCACTTAGAAAGACATCCCTCTAATCTTCTAAGTGATCACGTGATCCAAATCAACTAAACCATAACCGATCATCACGTGAGATGGAGTAGTTTTCAATGGTGAACATCACTATGTTGATCATATCTACTATATGATTCACGCTCGACCTTTCGGTCTCCGTGTTCCGAGGCCATATCTGCATATGCTAGGCTCGTCAAGTTTAACCTGAGTATTCTGCGTGTGCAAAACTGGCTTGCACCCGTTGTAGATGGACGTAGAGCTTATCACACCCGATCATCACGTGGTGTCTGGGCACGACGAACTTTGGCAACGGTGCATACTCAGGGAGAACACTTCTTGATAATTTTTAGTGAGAGATCATCTTAAAATGCTACCGTCAATCAAAGCAAGATAAGATGCATAAAGGATAAACATCACATGCAATCAATATAAGTGATATGATATGGCCATCATCATCTTGTGCTTGTGATCTCCATCTCCGAAGCACCGTCGTGATCACCATCGTCACCGGCGCGACACCTTGATCTCCATCGTAGCATCGTTGTCGTTTACGCCATCTATTGCTTCTACGACTATCGCTACCGCTTAGTGATAAAGTAAAGCAATTACAGGGCGTTTGCATTTCATACAATAAAGCAACAACCATATGGCTCCTGCCAGTTGCCGATAACTTCGGTTACAAAACATGATCATCTCATACAATAAAATATAGCATCGCGTCTTGACCATATCACATCACAACATGCCCTGCAAAAACAAGTTAGACGTCCTCTACTTTGTTGTTGCAAGTTTTACGTGGCTGCTACGGGCTTAGCAAGAACCGTTCTTACCTACGCATCAAAACCACAACGATAGTTCGTCAAGTTAGTGCTATTTTAACCTTCACAAGGACCGGGCGTAGCCACACTCGATTCAGCTAAAGTGATAGAGACAGACACCCGCCAGCCACCTTTAAGCACGAGTGCTCGTAATGGTGAAACCAGTCTCGCGTAAGCGTACGCGTAATGTCGGTCCGGGCCGCTTCATCTCACAATACCGCCGAACCAAAGTATGACATGCTGGTAAGCAGTATGACTTGTATCGCCCACAACTCACTTGTGTTCTACTCGTGCATATGACATCTACGCATAAAACCAGGCTCGGATACAACTGTTGGGGAACGTAGTAATTTCAAAAAATTTCCTACGTACACGCAAGATCATGGTGATGGCATAGCAACGAGAGGAGAGAGTGTTGTCCACGTACCCTCGTAGACCGTAAGCAGAAGCGTTATGACAACGCGGTTGATGTAGTCGTACGTCTTCACGATCCGACCGATCCAAGTACCGAACGTACAGCACCTCCGAGTTCAGCACACGTTCAGCTCGATGACGATCCCCGGGCTCCGATCCAGCAAAGCTTCGGGGATGAGTTCCGTCAGCACGACGGCGTGGTGATGATGATGATGCTCTACCGGCGCAGGGCTTCACCTAAACTCCGCGACGATATGACCGAGGTGGAATATGGTGGAGGGGGGCACCGCACACGGCTAAGGAACGATCCGTAGATCAACTTGTGTGTCTATGGGGTGCCCCCTGCCCCCGTATATAAAGGAAGGAGAGGGGAGGTGCGGCCGGCCAGGAGGGGCGCGCCAGGAGGAGTCCTCCTCCCACCGGGAGTAGGACTCCCCCCCTTCCTTGTTGGAGTAGGAGAGAAGGAAAGAGGGGGAGGGGAGGAAGGAAAAGGGGGTTGCACCCCTTGTCCAATTCGGACCAGAGGGGGGCTGCGCACCTCCTTCCTTTCGGCCTCTCTCCTCTATTCCCGTATGGCCCAATAAGGCCCATATACTCCCCGGCGAATTCCCGTAACTCTCCGGTACTCCGAAAAATACCCGAATCACTCGGAACCTTTCCGAAGTCCGAATATAGTCGTCCAATATATCGATCTTTACGTCTCGACCATTTCAAGACTCCTCGTCATGTCCTCGATCTCATCCGGGACTCCGAACTCCTTCGGTACATCAAAACTCATAAACTCATAATATAACTGTCATCGAAACCTTAAGCGTGCGGACCCTACGGGTTCGAGAACTATGTAGACATGACCTAGAACTATTCTCGGTCAATAACCAATAGCGGAACCTGGATGCTCATATTGGCTCCTACATATTCTACGAAGATCTTTATCGGTCAAACTGCATAACAACATACGTTTGTTCCCTTTGTCATCGGCATGTTACTTGCCCGAGATTCGATCGTCGGTATCCAATACCTAGTTCAATCTCGTTACCGGCAAGTCTCTTTACTCGTTACGTAATGCATCATTCCGTAACTAACTCATTAGCTACATTGCTTGCAAGGCTTATAGTGATGTGCATTACCGAGAGGGCCCAGAGATACCTCTCCGACAATCGGAGTGACAAAACCTAATCTCGAAATACGCCAACCCAACATGTACCTTTGGAGACACCTGTAGTACTCCTTTATAATCACCCAGTTACGTTGTGACGTTTGGTAGCACCCAAAGTGTTCCTCCGGTAAACGGGAGTTGCATAATCTCATAGTTACAGGAACATGTATAAGTCATGAAGAAAGCAATAGCAACATACTAAACGATCAAGTGCTAAGCTAACGGAATGGGTCAAGTCAATCACATCATTCTCCCAATGATGTGATCCCGTTAATCAAATGACAACTCTTTTGTCCATGGCTAGGAAACATAACCATCTTTGATAAACGAGCTAGTCAAGTAGAGGCATACTAGTGACACTATGTTTGTCTATGTATTCACACATGTATTATGTTTCCGGTTAATACAATTCTAGCATGAATAATAAACATTTATCATGATATAAGGAAATAAATAATAACTTTATCATTGCCTCTAGGGCATATTTCTTTCAATATGTTCAGATGGTATGAGATGTCCATTGTGAAACATGAAGAGGAAGCAAAGATGACCTAAGAGCAGTGGCCATGGGAACATGATGGAAGGCTAAAGCCCTTGTTCCTTGTCTAATACTAGAGGAGGCTTTGGTTTGAGTTTTGGTGATGCCTTCCATGCCTATTGTTCTCTGGTGTTCCTTCCTCTTCCTTTTGAATCACACAACATAAAAAGGATTCATAGTATAACATCATTTGGTGAACTTCATACACCCTGTATAGTAGGAGGGTTATTTTCCAATTTTTTTGGCATGCCTTAATCCATTGGTAAGATAAGATGCCGGATTGTTAACTGGTTTATCAACCTCACTGTCAAGGTTTTGTTAGTCAAGGCAACAATTATATCAGATATTGACATAGCTAACTTAAATCAATGAGTACATTTTGACATTACTGACAATCAGGGTTGTTACACGATTGATAACTCAAACTCCAGATTAGCTAAACTGCTTGAAGTTTCAAGGGCCAACAAGCTACTTAAACAGGGTTTGATAAACAGTTCATTGGCAAGTTGCCCTAAGTAGTTGTTGTGTGGGGGCGCAAATCGATCTGTTTGGGAGGGGCGGGATTTCTTGGACTGTACTGAAATGTAATATTTATTAAGAAACATTGATTCATCCGTTTGCGTTTGAAAAAGCACCATCATAAAATTTGGGCATCTGAGGATTTCACTAATTCTTATCTGAAGAACACCGCGCAATTTAAACAGTTATTCTCTAGAATTAATGAAGCCCAAATTATCACACTAAAACAGTTCTATTAAGACCACACTTGTTCAAAGGGGAAAGTATAATACTTAAATAGATCAAACACATTTTTTCAAAGGGGGGAATAATAATTGAGTGGACAAAGTGCATGAGCTATGAGACGAGAAAGCAGATAACTATTAAAACAAGTTAGCCTAACCAACAATTTAAAATATTTACGGGAAGGACACGCGGAGGAAATCAGAAATTTAGAAAATAGGGCAAGAAGTTCATTCAAAGGGGAAAGTAATACTTGAATAGACAACACATTTTATCAAAAGGGGGGGGGGGATAATAATTGTGTGGACAAAGTCCATGAGTTGTGAACGAGAAAGCAGATAAGCATTAAAACAACGAGAAGGACACGCGAAGGAAATCAGAACTTTAGAAAAAGGGGCAAGAAGTTCATTCAAACATACTATGCAAGAGGACAAAACAGAAATACAGTGACTGAACTAATTTCATGTGTAATTCCTGAGAATAATGTTAGCATACTAGGAAGAGATAAATGAGCAGAATTCTGAAGAGAACTGATCTGCAGGTGTAGAAGGTGGTGGCTGGTCAACAATTGCTTCCAATAGTTCATAGAAGCTTAACCAACCTTTTCTTTCTGGAGGAGTATAAGGGAAGCGACCATTGGCGCATTCAAGTATTACCAAGCCCAAACTCCACACATCACTCGTGTAGTCATAGGAGCATTGCGCCGCTGCCACTAATCCGCTCAGTTCTTGTGGCTCGTCTTCTGGGGGCGTCTGAATGCAAAGGATAATATGGCTCGGAAAGGTTGGTCAGTGGCTGCTTCAAACGCTGGATGTGACCTCTGCCCGGCACTAGAATCGGTTGATCACCTAGTGCTTCGTTGCCGTCCGGTAAACGCCCTCTGGAACAGGCTAATGTTGGCCCCTTTGGCATGTGACTCCCCTGATATCAAGTATTTTGTTTGCCATGCGGTTGATCAACTTGCGTTCAAGCATAAATGGAATGTTGCTTTTGCGGCTTGCATTATCACACTTTGGCAACCTAGGAATGATTGCGTCTTTAATGCCAAGTGCTGGACAAAGTCATACATCAGGTTCCACTCTGCTGATTTGATCCGTCTCTGGTCCAATAGAACTACAAAGCAGCGGGAAAAGGACGACTTGTGGACTTGGGCTAGTATGATTGAAGGCTAGATCATGATCATGCATATGTTCCACTCCATCTTTTCTCTTCTCTTCTCTTTTCTCTCTTTTTCTTAGGCTTCTTGTGGCCTTGCACCTTGGTGCACTTCACAAGTTAATGTAACCGCACTTTCTTCAGGCTTGCGCCTGTTTTGAAATATAAGGTAGACCCTGCGCCACCTTTTCATTTACAAAAAAAATATATGTAAAAAAATGATGGAACGTCTAAATTTCGCAGAATCTTTGTCGTGTTTGGCCGAATTTTGGCCGAGTATGTTTCTAAGAAAGTTTAAAAAACGGCGTCTGGGGATGACCTGGGGGCGGTGGCTGGGAACCCGATCGCCCCCATGTCGAATTTATTGCTGGTTAGCCCCTGGGCGGCGCTATTTCAAGCCCCTAGGGCCTGAACGGTTGGAGATGCTCGTTTGGTTTTTCAATAGCACTGGAGCAAGGTTTGGTTAGCAACGGGACTAACCAGTTGGGTTGTTTGGTGTGGCCTGTTTGCCTGTTCATAAATTTCAACAATTCTAATTACCTAAGACAAAAGTTATGTGTGTTGTTCGGAATCTACCTCTCCTCAGAAAAAAAAAACCATAGAGATTGTAGAATACATATATAAGTGTGCAAACAATTAAACATGGCGTGAGGAGTTGGTCATGTATGGTATACTCCTGTTGTGGTTAAAAAGATCTCTTGCGTGAAATATCTTGCCTAGATCATCCACTTGTGTCTTGCCTTTTTAAAAACCCTCAAATCATGAGTATTGCCACGAAATCCCCAAAACATTTTAGCATATATTATACTACCTCTGTAAACTTTATATGACGCTTTAGGTCACTACTGTAGTAACCTAAAACGTCTTAAACTTTTATAAGACGTTTTAGGTTACTGCTTTAGTGACCACCTACAACGTCTTATAAAAGTTTACAAAGGGAGTACTTTATATTTTATATGTTATATAGATGGTCAAATTTTGATCCGAAGTACGATGAGACCGAATAAACCTGAGTGTATGTCGCTTACAAGCTTGGCATGATTTCTCTTATTTAGATTGATAATGGTTTGATGACACCAACTATGCAAATAAGAAGGAACAAAGTGGCGGCCAAGTATAGAGTGAGACTGAAGCCTTCTACAAGTGAGTTGTTTGTTCAATAAGCAAGTGACCTGAAAAAAAAGACAAGTTATAAGTGAAAAATATTGTATACTACATTTAACCGAGCTTCATAGTATTACTTGAAACCCAAACCCAGAATTTGCCACAAGAAAACAAATCGACCTTCTAATTACATCAATCATATATAGCTATTTAAGTGGCTGGCATGTGCATGCTTGGCATGTTCGGAACTTCGGATCATGCATCAGACAGGGGATGCGAGCCGGCACCACAGAGCGAAGAGCGCCACTGCAACGGCCGCCCTGCATATCCTGCCGGCTACAACTCGGCAGCCGCCTGTGATCTCTTCATCCTCACTCATCTCTTCATCATCATCATCTTCTTCTTCATCTTCATCTTCACTCAACTCTTCTTCATATTCATATTCACTCATCTCTTCATCATCATCATCATCATCTTCTTCTTCTTCTTCTTCTTCTTCTTCTTCTTCTTCTTCTTCATCATCATCATCATCTTTTTCTTCGTCTTCACTCATCTCTTCATCTTCACTCTCATCGTGTTCTTCTTCATCTTCTTTAATCGGCGACGCCGTTGGTGTCTTCTTCTCCATCTCCTCCTCCTCGTAGCCGTTGTTGATCTGCACCTCACCATTGTCCATGGTGTCTGACTGCTTGCCGTCCTCACTGTTAATCTGCACCTCGCTGTTGTCCACGGTGACCGCCTGCGTACTGTCCCCGTTGTTGATCTGCACCTCGCCGTCATCCACGGAGGCCGCCTGCTTGCTGTCCTCGGCCTCGACCTCTACCTTGGCGGCGGCTTTCTTGTTCTTTCGGGCGTAGGCGGCGCCATGTCCAGGGTCGTCATCTTGAAGGGCAGCCCACATATTGGCGCCACCCGCCACGGCCGCCTTGCGTGCCCGCCGGGCCACCTTACCTTTGGCGACCACGGCAACGAACTCTTCTTCCTCTTCCCCTTTACTACTCATCTCTTCTTCCTCTCCTTTACTTACCACTTCTTCCTCCTCCTCCTCGCTCGGCGGCGCGGCCGGCGTCTCCTTCACCTGGCCACCGCCGAGCCCGGGCTGGTGCTTCGGGAGTCCTGTTCCCAGGTATCGCTGGAAGAGGGGGTGCACTCCTGGAACATCTGGTGGTGCCTCCGGCGCAACTCTGTTCCGCGCGGCGATAACAATCCGTGTAAAACGCTCCATCAGCGTCGCGTAGTCCATGGTGCCCGCCGGTGCCACCTGCTCGCCGTCCCCGGCCGCGCCTCCCGTCCCCTTCGTCGAGGCCTTGTTGCTGCCACCTTTCGTCGCGGGCTTGGCGACCCTCTCAGCCGGCGGCGGCGCCACCTGCTCCGCCATGGCAGCGGCTTTCTTAGCGTTCTTCCGGCCGTAGACGACGGCGTCGTCCACGCTGTGGCCGGGGTCGTTGTCGGGCAGCACGGCCCACATGTTGGCGGCGGCGATCGCGACGCCTCCTCCGGCTCCGGCCATCTCGATATGGGATGAGAATCACTACCCACGCGCGTAGGCTTGGCTGGAATAGAAGCTCTACCGTCGTTGGGGCTGCGAGAGAACTAGGTGCCGATCAGGTGGTACAGTAACGGTGGTATATAAGGGCGCCCGGCCGGCGCGTGCAGTTGGACTCGGCTTTGGTGGTCTGCTTGCCCCGGAGTCGGACACGTTTTTTTTTTTTGAGAAGAGAGTCGGACACGTACCTATGTTCACGACACTAATGCCAACTCCAACTGGCCGACATAAAACGGTCATATATTTTGTCCGCTATTTATTCGTTTGGGTCGGCTAAGCAGACGAGTGTATTCGATTTTAACATTAGAGATGTGTGTGCGCCCAACACGGCCGACACATTCGATTCGCGCGGCAACCTAGAAAAACTAAAATATGTACATAAAACATTTAAAATAAAAACATGTATATTAAAACACGGGTCAAAGTGAAACTAAAAAACACTAAACAGAACTAAAACTAAGACATGCATATTTAATTGAAACACTAAAACGAAAAAACAGAACTCGCAGTAGCCCACCGCGCCAGCCCGTAGCCCTAGGCGGTGGTCAGGTCAACTAACTTCGGTGGTACCACCCATGGGAAGGCATGTCGGTAAGCCGCCAACGCCGCAACTTACGATGTCTGCTGGGCAGCGCCGTGCCGTCTCTTGCTGCTGCTTGTGACGCTTGTCCTCCTCCTCGCGCTTCCCACCACAGCCGACGATCCTCCTCCTCACGCTCCCACTGCATCCGATGCCAGCGCGCGGCCATCCCTCTCGACGAGGTGCTGCCACTCCTACTACTCCGTCATGTCAGCCAAACGTGGGCTAGATTATTCCTGTGGCCGACGAGCGGGGTTGACGTGGGTGGGTTGCATTAACTATGACCGGTGGTCGTTAGTAGGCCGACACGTGGGCCCGATGCAGACATCGAGAGGATGCGTGGCGCTTCTGTCTCGTGTCCGTGTGGATGCAAATCGACCGTGAATTTGAGCCGGATATGCGTCCAGACGAACACTAAGAGGACCAGATTTGCGGATGTGTCGGCGCTTATGTCCGTCTCAGCCCAAACGGACACGCGCAGATGAAATACGCCGATGCGTTGGGCCATCACTTATGTCCGTTTCAGCCCAAACGGACACGAGCAGACGAAACGCGCCGTCGCGTTGGGCTTAAATCCCCGGCCACTTTCTTGTTACAAGTTGAGTATTTTTGTTACAAGTTCTTACTAACACATTTCTCCTTCAGAGATTGCGAAGGAGCTGGACGTGCACGGGCAAGGGATCCCGGTGACGGTGGCCTCCACGCCGCCGGTGGCTCGGGCAAGCTGCCGGCTACCAGTATCTCGTCAAGGAGGTCGGGATGGAAGTCGACAAGCCTGACACCGCTCAGTGTGACTCGTTCATTCGCGCCTTTCCGGTCCTCAACTATAGGTTTGTGACTTGATGACCATGAACACTACTCGTAATTTGGGTGTGTGTGGCTTGATGATAGATTTTACACCCGTGGAGCATGCCATTAACTATGGCAACCTTCCTGCCGTCAGGTACCTTCTTGACCATGGGGCTGATCTGCATTAGCAACGTTCAGGAAACATCACCCTTCTTCATCCAGCTACAGCTCGAGGTATTCTTTTTCTTTCAGAAAAAGGAGGTTAAGACCCCTGGCTTCTGCCTCAGTTGATGCATACGGTTATCTTTATTTATTATTTAACATAGGTCTAACAAAAACATACATCAAGCCATCTGAAGCCACCACTCACGCCTACATAACTCGATAATATGTAGTGCTCTCACTCCCCATATCTAAAATTGATGCCGTTGCCGATCCACCCACATAACGTATCGGAACCCACAAACGGTGCAGTAGACCTAAAACGTACACCATATGCACACGTTTTAGACGTCGTCATCATCATCGAACCGCTGACCCATCTTCAGGAGAGAGATCCGCATCATCCTTGCCAGTCCGTCCATTTGTCGATGCCATCATGGCGCCCACAGATGAAATCCGTAAGATAAAACTAGAAGCGAGTGTGCGTCTGTGCTATGCCGTCTTTCCGTTATCTTTTACAATATTATTATTTCTGTATTTATTTATGTTTTGTCTGTCATACATATGCTCTTGATGGTCTAAATTTGGGCCTCACCCACGTTTGAGTGGTCTTTTTTTAGGAATTCCATGTTTGAGCGAGGTGTTGCTTAGGTGGAGTGTCACAGTGTGCATCTTTGACAGTTCTCACAGAAAAAAGGAATCTTGGAGTGAGTGAGATGCTTTCTGTGGTGTGCACGGGACCAGACCAACCCATGCTTGTTGCGTTGCAGGCGACAAGGACGGCACGGAGCCGTTTACCTCCGGCAACCTCCTCCGCCACACCATCTCCTCCTTCTTCAGAGCCCTCTCGATGGATCATGCAGCCGTGCGCGTCTCCCCGCCCCTCCCATGCCTCACGCTCGTCCAGCGAGTGCGAGACCCCGCGCGATGCTCCTCGCCCCCTCCGCCGCCGCCCAGACGTGGGCGCCCGCCCCGCCGCTCCGGCGCCGCCTCCTCGCGGCGCGGCGCGGTCGCGCGTGCGCGCCACGGTGCGCCGGCGACGCCCCTCCCCCGCGCCACCGCGCCACGGTGAGTAGTCCGCCGCCCCGCCTCCCGGTTTTACAGAGTAGCCCCGGCCTGTCGCGTCGCGTGTCCACTTTCAGAGAGAGAAGGCAGTGTTAACAAAGTTCAGACTTCAGAGTTGCGCCTGCAGTACAGTACAGCGTAGTGTATAACCAGTTGTGCCTGCAATGTTAGCAAGAGATTCACCTTTGCCAACAGAGGAGTAAAATATTATTAATCGAAGTTGTGACTTGTGATTCAGCATGATGAGTCTTTCAGTGTTGTGATGTGACACGGGCAGAGGATAATTTTACAGAGTAGGCATGATGATGTCTAGTTTTTTTTTATTTTTGCCTGAAACTTTCATGAATCCACATTGCAGACGCACAGCCCAGCTCGCAGCAAGTGCTCGCCGTTGCTTGAGAGCGCTCTGTTGTCGCCTGGTGGAAATGAACCGGCTGCGGATGAATGGAAGGCAGTTCCGGATATTTGGAGGACAGCAGCACAAAAATACCCTGACAGTGTAGCTCTGGTGGACCCTTATCACGATCCTCCGTCCGAGTTGACTTATAAGCAGGTGCCTGTTTAACCACCATAAATTCTATTGCTGCCTGATTATCCAAGACATTTTCTTTCTCTATAAATGAAATAGGAACACAAATTAGGCATCGTTGGGCCACATGTGCTGTTTCTTTTGTTACTGAGTAACATAAATATGCACTTCAATACTGGTTTTTTATATACTTTATCTGATGTACCTTCTTTATCCAGCTTGAACAACAAATATTGGATTGTTCTCATGGTCTGAGGGCCGTGGGTGTTGCTCCAGATGAAAAGATAGCCCTTTTTGCTGACAACTCATGTCGGTGGCTAGTTGCAGATCAAGGTAATTTGCCCTTTCCTTTTTGTTTCAAGATGTTTAACATGTACTATGATGCACATGGATTTGTTCTGTGATCTCTTATATATGCTTATCGATATTAGCCGATGAACAATTGAAGAGTTCAAATCACCAGAATGTTAAGAGTCGCTATATTTAAGCTTGCAGTTTATACGTGATTGCCACTGTTACTTTCATAGCAAAGAGAACATGATGGAAGCAACCAAATAGTAATGGCTTTGCTATGCATTTCACTCTTAAAAAATTGGAGGTACTGAACTACAAATGCCAGCTTTTTTTCTTAACTGAATAAATGTCAGCTTGTTGAATGGTGTACTTACTATTTGTTGTGTCGGCTATCTAGGGGAGTTCATGTAGCTTTCTTCAAATGCATGATCATATATGTTCATCAGTAATCATGCCACTGACACATTCAATCCAGGAATCATGGCTACTGGTGCTATCAATGTTGTTAGAGGAACAAAATCTTCCGATGAAGAACTGTTCCAAATATACAATCACTCAGAAAGGTGAGTATCAACTCCTTTTGAAATGTGAATTTGAAATTATCCTATCGTGCTTTTAATGGTTGATTATGCAATCTAGGAACTGTAAAAATCTAAGCTACGCACAACATAAATGAAATTTCATTCACTTCTCTTTCTACCCTTCAACTGTTAAGCCAAGTGCCTGTCAGGATTCAGGACCCCTGACTATTAAAAGCCAACTAACTATTTTGATATGCCTATTTAAATTTTTCCACTGATTTTGATTGATAGAATGTTGAGATTAGAATTGAGCGAGGTATTGATGTTAAGGAGACATGCAAATTTGAGGTGCAAGTTTGGCATGGTTTTGCCCTCTACAGTTAAAGTAAGAACTAGATGGACCACCTTTCAGATCAGACTTGTCTTAGCACATGAAAAAAGTACAACATCTGCATTGTAGTTTTGACATCTTTACCAGACCAAAATGTTCATAATATGGTATTATTGTTGTTGTTCTTGTTGTTGTTGCTGTTATTGTTATTGTTATTGTTGTTGTTATTATTATTATTATTATTATTATTATTATTATTATTATTATTATTATTATTATTATTATTATTATTATTATTATCATCATGCGCATGGAACTTAATCTCTCAAAAGTATGCTTGTTTGGTTATTATTTTGCCTCTGGATGTTTTGCCTCAAACATAGCCTGTGTATATATCACACATTGACTCTAGGGATCATTGATTGTTAGTTAATGGTGCTATGATGAATATCTCTTATGCTTATGCTGTGTAATTTTTTATGCACAAATATCCTTTTTACTTTCATGTTATGATATGACTTCATTGTTTTTCCCCCATCACAGTATTGCACTTGTTGTGGACAGTCCTCAATTCTTTAACCGGCTTGCAGAAACTTTAATTTCAAGGATTAATGCAAGATTCATCGTGCTACTTTGGGGTGATAAATCATCCCTAAATAGTAAAGCTGTGATGGACATACCAGTTTATGACTACAATGATATCACTGAACTTGGACGAGAAAATCACAATGCATTGTGCTACACAAGCGAGCAAGGTATCATTTGCATGATATCATAATGTGATATAAATCACAAGAAATGTTTATCTAAGGATGTATGGAGTACGTTTCTTCCAATTTGTTGGTACTTCACTTTCTTCTGCATTTCTGACGTCGACTGTCAGATAAGTTGCTAATCATTTGCATCATGGAAGGTGTCTTAGCATCCAATAATATAGGCATTCTCCCAGTACCAGTAAACAGTTGACAGATGTACCTATTACCGTTGGTTTTGCAAGCTTGTCATTTAATGCTTGGCTCAAAGTTATGTCGAAAGCTTGCCGCTTAAGTTCTTTGGAGCCAACAACAAATGGTTTCTACCTAAGCTTAATAGCTTTGACATCTGTTGTGTTAAAGAGGATCACACGACTTACTTTTTGTTTCTTCAGAGAATATGACGCTAATAGGAAACTTAAACGTTTTTTGTATTTCTATAGAAAAATATTCTTTTATTTCCAACATTGTCATCTCATGGTCTGTACTTTCAAGCAGTCAACTTGCATCCAATAATATGGTTCCTTTTCTTCCAACTCTGTCCTAGCTTATTGTAACTTTTCTTCCTTTAGGCCGGCAAGGTGTCTTCGAAGCCATTAATCCAGAAGATGTTGCGACTCTAATATATACCAGTGGAACAAGTGGCACACCAAAAGGCGTGATGCTTACCCATCGAAATCTCTTGCATCAGGTTAAACATGCGGCAACGTTTAAATATGGGTCAATGAGTTTTAACTTTTAAGTAATACTATGCCTTCTGCAATAACCTCTATTTTGTCTCTGTATCTTGATGTAGTCCTATTAATGAACATGGGTACTTTTGCTGATCAATATCATGTTTTTCTGGATTCCCTAGAAGTATCTAAAGTCTGAAGTGCCTTTATTTTTGAAACTGAAGTGCTTAGTTTTTTCAATGTGTTCCCTTTGTATCCACATAAAGATCTATGCTGTTTACGTTCTGCAGATAAATAACATGTGGGAGATTGTTCCAGCAGTACCTGGTGATAGGTTCCTAAGCATGCTTCCACCCTGGCATGCATATGAGCGTTCTGCTGAGTATTTCATCCTCACTCATGGAACTCAACAAATTTACAGTAGTGTGAAATACCTGAAGGTATGATTTTGGTACTTCTCATCACAAAATACTTCATTCTAGTTTGTTTCGGCAAAAGGCCTAGTGATGTCATTAAGTTGAGACACATGTGCCATATGCATGGGTTTATGCTTTCATATGATTTAGCAGCTTACTGAAACTTGTAAACTCGAAAAGGATGTTGTATTAACACGTGCCAGTCTTGCAAACCCAGTATCGCAATGCGCTCAACATTTTGTGTACCTTGCAGTTTTCTTCTTGTTCTATTATTATTGCCTGCCTGTTACGCAAGATGCTGAAACTGCTTATGTAATATTAACATTTTTTATTTTCTTTTATAGGCAGATTTGCAGAAGTACCAACCTCATTATGTTTTCTCTGTACCACTGGTCTATGAAACTCTGTACAGGTTAAACTGCTTATCTAAACTATGACTTTTCCTACAAGAATGGTATTGGATAGTACTAGAATTACTTCAGTTCTCTAATGTACTGAATACAGCTCCATGTCATATTCACCTTTCATTTGCTATCAACATCTATGTTTGATTATATCTTTTTTTGCTTGTTTGGGCTATCAGTTCTCTTAATCCATGAAATCGATATTTCTTGTCGACCAGTAGTGATTAGCAACAGGTAGTAAAATCTTATCCATTTTGTAATGTTTCTTCACTTTGTACAGTTCGATTCAGAAGCAGATATCTTCCAGTTCTCGTGCTCGAAAAACTGTTGCCCTTGCACTTATCAAGATAAGTTTGCTATATATGGACGCAAAGAAGATATTTGAGGTATGAACCTGAGTTAGCATGAGTTACCTAATTTGCACAGCTCTAAGTAAAGTCGTTATCTTCTCTTCCTCTCATTCTTTGATGACTGGATGTTCGCTATAAATTCGTGTCCCGTTGGATTCTGCTTGTAGCCTCTTTCTTTCCCCTGAGTCAAATTTCCTTTTTCTGTTTGTGTTTCTCTTCTTCTGGAAAGGGAACAGTCTTATCAAACAATCCTGTCAAGCCATCGTCCATTTCCTACATGTTCAATTGTCTATGGGCAAGAATTGTCGCTGCTCTTTTGTGGCCCTTGCATAATCTGGCAAAGATGTTAGTCTACAAGAAAATCCATTCTACAATCGGAATTTCGAAGGTACACTTAGCTTGCGCGCATGCCTAGTTCTATGCTATCTCGATTGCAGTTTGAGTGTGAAATGAGCTTCCTGAACTTTAGTCTTGACTGTACTTAATAATTCTATGGTTTCTTTGACAATTTACAGGCTGCTATAAGTGGTGGTGGAAGTCTCCCGATGCATGTGGACAAGTTTTTTGAGGTACATGATTATCAGTAAATAAACTCCTTATGTTAAATGATCCATTCATCAATATTGTTCTCTTTCAGGCCATTGGTATCAAAGTGCAAAATGGCTATGGTCTAACAGAGACTTCCCCTGCTGTAGCTGCTAGGCGTCCATTCTGTAATGTAAGAGGTTCCACAGGAGTATATGCATTTATTGACTGATATTTTGGCGTGTTGAAAAATAGTTGGTTTTGTATTTAATAGGAAGATTATATAGTGAGTTAAATCTCGGGTAATTCGATGCTAATTTTTTCACACAAAATAGCCGAAAAAGGTGGAACAATGTTATTAGATGACACATTTTTGCTCCCAGAAAGGATATCTTACTATACAAATAAACTCGGATCTAGAAGCAGACATGGCCTGTGAAATGCATGAATTTTCGCCATTTTTTTAAAAGGAGCATATCTTCATGCTGGGTTTTTAATTTCTAAGGACAAAAGAAGACGATAATTCTGGTGTTGTATGTTTCGTGCTGATCTTGTGCTTCTTACATTCCTGTGCATTTTTGTGTGTGATTTGAACTGATTGCAATCTTATAACCAGTTGTGTGTGATTTACCTCCCATTCGTACTCTTCCCTATTTATAGCTTATGTTACACTCAATACTAACTTAATCAGTTGATGTAACAAGGTTCTTGGCACAGTTGGCCACCCAATAAAGCATACAGAAATCAAGATCGTGGACATAGAGACCGGTGAGGTGCTCCCAGATGGTTCAAAGGGGATTGTGAAGATTAAAGGACTGCCAGTAATGAAGGGATATTATAAGGTTCTATCTATTCACTATACCGACACAAATGGACTGTCAAATGTTATAGAAACAGATCTTGTGAACATATTGCTTGTTGAAATAAGCATATTTATTCAGCACTCAGGATGTTCATGAAACTTTTTTTCTCAGTGACGGATATATTACGCCCCAAGCCTGTTAATTCCATGAATAGGCCACAAAGTTTCAGACATTATGATCGGGCTTATAATCAACTAACGAATGTATAGGCTACAAAGATGTGACTTACTATATTTATCATGACATCAACTCTAGTATCGGAAAAAATAGGACATAGGAAAACCTCACGAGCTGTGATATTTCTGAACCATCATTTCATAAGGAGGTGGAGTAGATGTCTCATAGTTTGCTAAATCTTACAATCCATATTAAGATACCATGCTCTGTATTAGTTCATTGAGATTCATCTTCCTTAAAAGGTTCTCGTTTATCTCTTAAACTTTGGTTGTCACAGAATCCATCTGCTACAAATAATGCTTTGGATCAAGAAGGTTGGTTCAACACTGGAGATATAGGCTGGATTGCACCTCACCATGCCACAGGGCCTAGTCGAAAATGTGGAGGGATGCTTGTTCTTGAAGGGCGTGCAAAGGATACGATAGTTCTCGCTACAGGTATCGCAATTAGTTAATCATTTTTTTAGAACGTCACTTTGAGTATTATGTATGATTTATTTACTGTCATCTCTGTGCATTGATTTATGACATTACACTTCTTTGTATACCGGGGTGTGATGTTGTAATCTGGAAATCAATTAATTCATATGTACTTGGAGATTACATAACTCTAGCTAAATTTGGCTGCACTTGAATGTCCCAATTTCCAGGTGAAAATGTTGAACCTGCTGAGCTTGAGGAAGTAGCAAGCAGGAGTAGCTTGATTGATCAGATAATGGTTATTGGCCAGGTAGGGAAAAGGCGTACCATAACCTCATAAGTGCTAGATATATCGGATGTCCTATTTGATTATTATCATGGCGACTGAGGCTCCTTGATGTGGCATGTGAGCAAATAAATATTATCAAGTGATAAGCAAAAATGTTTGTAGAACTGCCAGATCGTTGTTTCAAAAAAAAAGCGGTGTATTTTTGTTCATGAAAAGAGTTAACACAATACGATTATATTTAGATATTTCGATGATGAAATAGATCAGTACCACTGGTGAAGTTCAATGATGAACTTTGTCATGATCTCTGTTATTTGTTCTTTGCATAGGATCGACGACGCCTTGGTGCAATTGTTGTTCCCAATAATAATGAAGCTCTAGCAGCTGCAAAAAGAAAGTCGAGCGTTGATGGGAACAATGATGAAGCCAAAGATGTGGTCATGAACTTGCTATATGATGAGCTGAGAACTAGGTAAGAGTTGCCTGCCTTTTTTTAGTTTATCGTTTCAGATAAGCTTAATTTTCAAGTGAATTCTGCCTACATATTTGAGACATTTAGCTAATTTGAAGGTTGAAGATGTTACATAATCAGACTAGAATTAAATCACTCATTGAAAGTTAAAATAGAAACAGCAGTAGTGAGACACTGATATTTAGGATTTTAATTTTAACATGTGATTTGAGTCTTGTCAGTTAAATATCGCATAAGTTGAATTAATTTGTTAATAAATACCAGGATGGCGGGTTGCTCATTCCAGATTGGCCCTATTCTTGTTGTTGAAGAACCATTTACGGTAAGATTTTCTCGAACAATGCACGAGATGCTTTTGTGGGCTGATCATTGAGTAGCTATGTTATTTACTAGCTTGGTATGGTTTTCCATATTCAGATTGATAATGGTTTGATGACACCAACCATGAAGATAAGAAGGGACAGAGTGGCAGCCAAATATCAGAGTGAAATTGAAGCCTTGTACAAGTGAGATGTGGACCCAGTGTCGGCGCATAGGTCGTGAAAACTAGTCAACCGCCCGAGCCCTGTTTGAAGGAAGACAAATTTTAGGATGGCCCCAAATTGTTTTGGTCCGTTCATTTTTAAGACGGTGTAATAGGTTATGTTTACCTTGTCAAGGTTAATAGAATCTTTGCACTTCAATAGTTTTCATTAGTTAGCAAAAACTAAATGGTAGGGTTAATGTAGATGGAAAGAAACATGTAGTCAACTACTGATACACTGTACATATCTGTGTAAAATCAAATTATTAAAGGGCTGGTATGGTATGAAAACCATGTAAGTGAATATTATCTCCTAATTATTCTTTTTCATTTCGTCCAAACCTAGTTGTTTGAGAGAAAATGTGAGATTATTTTAAAAAACATGTTTACAGCCATTTCTAACGGAAACTAAATTACTTAGGATTTTTTCCACGCAAAAAGTAGTACTTTGGATTTTTATGGCAGCATTTAAAATTATACTCCCTCCTTCCCAAAATAAGTGACTCAACTTTGTGCTGAGTCACTTATTTTGGGACGGAGGGAGTATTTATGAACATGGTTCTTTTCTATTTATATGATTTTCCCACCTATTACATGTTTTTTGTTTCGTACTAACCTAGATTACATGTCATTATTTGAAAAAAAATATTGCAACTAGTACCATCCTCTAGTGTTAAGAAACTGAGAAAATACTGATGTACAGTTGTACACTGGCCATTCACTTGTATGGTATGGTTGTTGACAATCAGAACCAATTGATGCTAACTAATGGAAACTCGTACTTAGCAAATATCATTGCTTGCATTTGGCCAAATTTACCCTCTGTAGACCAACGGCTGAGATTAAAGCGTTGTCTTACCCCTAAGGAGGTAAAGAGGACTATCTTAAAAGAACAATGGACGGAAATTTGTACTCAGAAATACATGCAAAATAAGATTAACCTACGTGTTCCATGCCTTTTCTTATGGGAAATTGGAATTTGATGTTTCCTTCTTATATACGGTTCACATCACCTACATTTCTCAAGAATGATCTTCGCAAAATAGTTGGACATTATTGATGACTTTCTATGTCCATAACAGCGGCGGAGCTAACGTTCAAGCGTTGGGTTCAAGTGAGCCCAACGAATTTTGCTTCGTACGTGCGCGTAGGCACATATTTGCCTACCTGAACCCAGTAAAGAACACTTGCTTCGCACGTGAACAGCTAAGCAAAGGGCCCAAAAGCCCGCGGGGACTTATGCCCCCCCCAGGCGGCCAGCCGGGCAGGCCTAAACCGTGATTACCGTATTCCGTACTGTTTCTAAAAAAGACACACTATGTACTCATGTTTTGTTTTTTATACAATACACACGCACGTAGCCGTTATCTGTTCGTTTTCCAATTCGCATCACTCCTAGTCTGTTTGTGTTCCTTGGCGTCTACCCGATCAGTTCCTAAGTATTTGTTTTTTTAAAGATTTCAAATGGACTAACACATACAAATGTATATAGACATATTTTAGAGTGTAGATTCACTCATTTTGCTCCGTATGTAATCATTTGTTGAATGTCTAGAAAGAAAAATATTTACGAACGGAGGGAATAGATTGACAGCGACAACAATTTTCACCCATAATTTAAGGTAATCAGGTTACATTGCCACATCTCATCATCTCCCTCTCTCTTATGCCTGTTCTATCTAGCCTAATAGCCTAGTATATCATAGTGATTTTTTTGCTCTAGTTTTTTATATATATTTTTCAAATATGTTATGTGGGGAAAGATAAATTTTCTACAATTAGTAATGTGGCTGTTCAATCTTTTTAAGGCGATGAAAGATCGAAAAGGGTCGCTCTAAAATGTGTGTGGGTTTACAAGCTTACTTTACTTGGTGATACTTATTTTAAACTTGTCAATCTAAGTTGTTATTATTTCAATATTTCGGGAAGATGAGAAGCTAAATCTGGAGCTTCAAAATTATTTGATAATACTCTGTTATTTATAATATGCAAACATGTGTTTTTATAATTTTATCAAACCAGTATGTTTTGCACTCTTCAGTTTTTAATGGAGCACCAAATGTTTGTCATAGTGTTTATGAGTGTTATAATTTTGTTGAAATTAGAGTTTATCTTCATAAATTAGTATCAAGTTCTCATAAAAGAGTGAATGGGCGAACCCAATGACCAAATTTTCTGGCTCCGCCCCTGGTCCATAACAGTAAAATCAACAGGAACATAACTCGGGTTAGCAACAATAAAAACATCATTGATTCTTCTCAAAGGTTTACTTGTAGTAGAATCGGCAAGATGTAAGTTCTGATGACATAGAGACATTGGTTGTAATCCTAGAACTCATATAAGTAAATATTTTGGTATGGCGGAAACACTAGCACCAAGATAAGGGTTGATGATTATATTCACAATTATTGATGCCAATCTTTATTCTTGGTTCCCATTCGACCTCTAATTTTCTAGAAATCATAACTTCTTGTTTAAGTTTCCCCCTTCTAGCATGTAAAACAACTTCTGCAATATATTATCGAGTGAATTGTGTCTATCGCAAAACTTTTTGTCACTGCTTGAGATTCGTGCCATGTTTTTTTGTTTACGAAAGAAATGGTTTTGTTCCACGTTAGGCCTTTTTTTTCTTATTTCAAAGTACTCCTATGTCATAATGTTTCGTTGTCTATCAATAAATAATAGCGCACTTGCTTTAGTGTGGATTTTCTTGTACTTGCTGAAACATTAAGTTACACTTTGGAGCAAGAAAAAAAAATACCAATGAAATATCGTGCAATCATTCAAAATCCAAATCCATGGCCTACCACTAAAGAAATCGATCTTATAACCACACCAATCATTTTCTCGATCTCAAAAAATTACATCAATCACATTGACTAAATTACTAGTGCTGCTTTATTTCAATGCTGGCTGACTTGTGCATGGTATCAGACGGCGATGGGCCCGAACCGGCACCACAGAGCGAAGAGCGCCGCGGCGATGGCGGCTCTGCAGATCGTGCCGGCTACTGCCCGGCAGCGGCTGCCGCCTGTGGCGACCGCGCCGGCGCCGGCGGTCTTCTCTTCTTCTTCTTCCTCAACTTTAATGGGCAGCTCATCCGCTGGCGTCTCGTGCTCCTCATGACCGCTGCTGATCTGCACCACGCCGTCGTCGTCCACGGTGGCCGCCTGCTCGCTGTCATTGATGACACGTTTTTTCTTATTCTTCTTGCTCTTCTTGCCACGTTTTGCCCGCTTGGCGCCACCAGCGCCGTGGCCGGGGTCATCGTCGCGGAGGGCAGCCCACATGTTGGCGCCGCCGACCGTTGTGCCTCCCGCCACGGCCGCCGTGCTCGCCCGACTTGCCACCGTGGTGACCACGTCAATGAACTCTTCTTTCTCTTCCTCTTTACTCGTCTCTTCTTCCGCTGCTTCTTCCTCTTGTTTACTGGTCGCCTCCTCTTCTTCTTCGATCGGCGACACGGCCGCCGTCTCCTCCTCCTCGCGACCGTCGGTTACCTCCTCCTCGCCGTCCGGCACGGTGACGGTGGCCTGCTTGTTTTCCGCAGCAACGTCGGTCTGCACCTTGCTGCCGTCGTCCACGATAGCAGCCGGCGCCGTCTCGTTCTCCTCGCGACCGTCGGTTACCTCCTCCTCGCCGTCCGGCACGGTGATGGTGGCCTGCTTGTCTTCCGCGGCGCCGTTGGCCTGCACCCTGCGGCCGTCGTCCACGATAGCAGCCGGCGCCGTCTCGTGCTGCTCGGCGGCGCTAGCAGTGGGTGGTGTCTCCTCTACGTCAACGACGCCGGCGACCTTTCCGTGCTCTCGGCCGTCGACGCCATCGGCGCTGTGGCCAGGGCCATTGTCACAGAGGAAATCCCACATGTCGGTCCCGCCGACTGTGATGACTCCCGCCACGGCCGCCTTGACCGTCGGGCAGCGGACACCACCCACTAGAATGAACTCTGCCTCCTCTTCCTCTCCACTCATCTCTTCCTCTGCTGCTTCTTCCTCGTATTCACTCGCCTCCTCGTCTCCCCACCTCGGCGGCGCGGCCGGCGTGTCCTTGTCATCGCCACCGTCGGGCACGGGCACGGTGGTCCTCGCTTCCTTCTCCTGGAGACCGTCGGCCGGCTCCGTGCCGCGGGGCACGTCGGTCTGCATCTCGCCGCCACTGTCGAGGCTGGCAGCCGGCGTCGTCGTCGTTTTCTTCTTGGCTCTCTTACGCTTCGGACGGTCGAGGACGACGCCGGCGGTGCGGTGGCCGGGGTCGTTGGCGCGGAGCGCGGCCCACATGTTGGCGCCGCCGATCGCGGTGCCTCCGGCTGCCATCTCGATCGAAGTCGATCGATCGATATGCAACGAGTCACGTACTATTATACACAAGCTGATGAGAGATCGAAGCTGCTGCAGCCACCGTTGTTGCGAGAGAATCAGATGCCACCTAGGCTGCTACCGCCGTATATAAGACGGGCGCCCGGTGCAGTTCGACTCCGTTTGGGTCAGTTGATTGCAAATTTTTTGTACCGCTTGGTAGTCTGTTTGGGTCCGGGACACGGCTCCTCTGCCGTGCGCTAGGTGACGTTGGGTCACTTACATGTAGGCCAGGTTTCCAACAGGCCCACATGTCAGTAGTAAAACGGCAGGCTGCCGAACGGTAGAGGATCCTAGCGCTTGGGTCGGAGGTACGTATTTTTACTCCGAGTCCGAGGTAGACAAGGCACTAGATTGACACGATCCATCATCCATGTGCGTACAGGTCGCACGTACACCTGCGCCATTCATAATTATAATAGAATAGACATTCAAAATCATTCTAAAATAAACAAATGAATAAAGTAGACATTCAAAATCTCTGCCATAGCAGCCTTTTCAACTACTCCCTCCGTTCCTAGATACTCCAAGTATAAGTTTTTTAAGAGATTTCAATGCAACCACCTACGGGTGTGTATAGACATATTTTAAAGTGCAAATTCCACTCTCCGTTGTAGTCCTTATTGAAATCTCTAAAAAAACTTTTATTTAGGCACGGAGGGGATAGTTTCTAGCTTCCCAAAATCTTTCAAGACCCATTTAGAATCTACTCCGAGTGAAACAATTCTTTTTTGAAAATTTAGTAGAAACTTGCACTAACTGTTAGACACGCATAAAAAAAACACTTTAGAGTGTTTTCATATTTCAAACTCAAACTTTAGGAGGCCATATACTTGAAACCATAGGTCCAATTGAGCTAGTTTCTTCGCACCAAGTATTGCAATCGTGTTCCCTGCCGTATTGGTTATAACATAGTAGTTCCCAACAAAGGCATTTGAATTTCCATTTGGTTTTTTGACTTCGAAGTGGAGATTATTTGAGTTTTTATAATTGTTTTAACGTATAATTAAATCGATTATACAAAAGGAGTGATATTACGACAACGAAGTGCATTCTCCTCCAAGAAAAAGGAAAGTTATACATTTGATCATGTTGTACCTCTAATTTGAAATCATTCCTCTGACCTTGGAATCCGATGGTTAATTTTTTAAAGGTAAACAACATAAACCTTGATTAAGTAACTGATGGGATTTGATGTCATATTATAGTCCAAGTCCGATGTAAATAAGTCATAGATCATTCAAGGAGAACAAAGAATTAAACAAACCAAAAATGATAAACTAAATCCTGAACTAACAAATTAGTAAGTTGCTTTACTCTTTCAACGGTCGGGCCATACATGGCTTATTGGCCATGTTCATGTTAGCTCTTTTGTCATTTTTTTATACATGAAGTAGATTAAATATTAATTTCATATTGATACTCATCCGTTATAAGGTCGGCACACGATAAGTATTCAGAGGAGGAGAGGTCCGCATAGTGAGTGTGACAGTAGTTGAGCTTATGGCCGATCCACTGGGCTTGTCTAACTCCTGGGACCTTTTTTGATTAGGTTCAATTTTTACACGGTTGCTATATTCCCCAAGAGAATGGTCATATGGATCTTTAAAAAAGTATACCTATTTCAGATAAGTCGGGGCTCTGGCTGTTAAACTGACAGCCCCAAATCAATATTCCTTCACAACATATTTATTTTGATAGATTTTGGCACTGCTCATGAAATTATTCATGATGTGTACATACTGAAGAGAAGATGAGAGCTTACTGCTCAAACTATATAAACCAAAACAATGTTGTACTCTAGGGGATTGGACCTAAAATGGAGATTCCAGATAAATTGTTCTAATCCAAGTAGGCTCATGCGTTCAAGAATTAAAGAATGGGAAGTTACTGAGTTTCCAAAAGTGGTAAAGGGCTAAGGCGGGAATATATCCTATGTCTCATTTATTGTTTTGCTTAGTGGATGACATGTTCACAACTTGTTGATGGTGATTATGAGTTTCTTCCTTTTTGGGTCAAAACACCACTGACATTGTCTAGTAACATGCACAAGAAGCTTTAGGTATGGACGTTTTGTCTCGTTTGTAGAGCAAGTATATTCAATGGCGGCACATGAGAGAATTCAGTTGTGTTTCTGCTACTACACATATCCTTTCGGCCAGCCAATTTTTTTTGCTACCTACATATTATTTGTAGCTACACAAATTTCTTGGTTGCCCAAGCATCATTTATTCATGTTAGACAAAATGGTGGAACTAGTAAAGAAAGCTTATTTCTAAGCATTATTATCAGTTTTAAAATTGAGTAGGAATTATGCACAACAATGTTTGGTTTGTCGTAAATTTTTTTTGGCAAACATATGTTTGGCACTAGCCCAAGTATTGGTTACAAAACCGTGTAGCCAACTTATTTTTGCGAAATCATTCTTGTATTACATTAGGGATTACAATCACATATGATAATGTTCAAGACGTCTCGTGGCCCCAAACCAAGCCATACAACAGTATGACACTACAAAATTAAGTTCGCCAAGAAACGACATGCACATTTTGCACTATGACAAATATGAGTAATACAAGAACTACATTCCTCCATATTTTAATTAATCTTGTTAAGTAAAACAACATATCTTGACTTGTTGTTGACTGCGCTGTTCACCATTGAAACTGCCTCCATACAATTTGTTTGAGTGTTCATAGTTAGGTACTCCACCGAAAAGCCAAGGAGAGTCATTCCATGGTAGCCAAAATCTCAGACTCCAAAAATGTCATTGCATGTGAAGGTAAGCCGATAGGAGTTGAAGATTATGCTCCCCTCCTGGTCTCTTCACACCATACTAGCACCTTCCACTCCATCCAAAAAAGAGCTATCAGTATTTAGCTTCATAAGACCAGCAACTGGAGGAGTCTAAGGGCAAGGACCAGGATGCTGAATAAGTTTGCATACATAATATGTGTATGGGAAGCAGGTGAGGATGACTCACTTGCCTTTCACATGATCAGTGTTGGGGTCAAACACGATGTAATGCAGAGAAGACAAGTAGCATGGGAGGAACCTGGTAGATACTTCGACATGAGGGGCATGCTTCACATGAACCAATTCATTCCGACATGCCAATTCATAATAGTGGCACCAACAAGCGGACGGGCATGGGCTCATCAAGCTCACACACGAGTTGCAAAAACCATTCATCTCCGGTAGGTTGGATCTTTGACATTCGCTAGCCCCCATTCACCTGCCAATAACCTCCAAAGCCTTTCTGCACTAATGCAAGAATAGAACACATGGAAATTTTCTTAGGCCTAGACACCACATAAGGACAAGTAGCGGACACCTCCAAGTTTTAGTTGCGCTTGTCGCTCCAAGTTGCAAGGGAGTTCGTACACAATCGCCAGACGAAATTAAATACCATCGGAGGTGCTTGGCAAGACTAGATGGCCAGCCAACCATCTTATCGTCCTTCAGGGTGTCCACTTCCTGTGATAGTGTTGCCACTTTTTCTGGTCCCAAGGCGATGAAATCCTCTCCGAGACGAGGCAAAGGCCGAAACTTCTAAATTTCACATATGTCAGTTTGACGGAAAAAGGTCCAAAGCATGTTCATATCCCAAGCGACATGAATATCCAGAGTTCTGATACCCATTTAAATCCACATCTCCCTTTCATTGAGGTCAAGCCTCATATAGGCTCATGAGCAATCCATCATTGACGCCAAATGCGGACGTTATGACCATTTGCAGTCCTCCACACTATTCCTTTCTTCAAAATGTCCAATACATGGTTGATTGATTGCCAAGTGGACGATGGATTACCTGTAAACAATGTGTGCTCGAGTTTTTCGTTTGGATAATACTTTGCTTTCAACACTCTCATGCAGAGGCTCTCCAGGTTTGTTAGGAGACGCCAAGCCTGCCTAGCCAATAGCTCTTGATTGAGCAAACGAAAGTCCCTAAAGCCAAGTCCACCTTGATTTTCAGTCTAGTCATTTCTTCCAAGCTTACAAGGGAGTTTTTCTTTTTTTCCTTTCTTGGCACCCCGATAAAAATGATGATCCATGTGATTAAGGACGTCGGAAACCTCAAAATAAATTTTAAAGGCACTCATGATATAGGTAGGTATGGCTTGTGCAACAGACTTAATCAAAACTTATTTGCCTACTTGAGTAGGGTGCCCATCAAAGGAGAACAAACTTTTAGTGACTTTAACTTGAAGGGTTTGAAACTTCCCTCTGGTCATCCTCCCATCCAGGGTAGGCATCCCTAAATACTTGTCTTTGAACCTGGTAGAAGTAAACTGTCACTAATTCTTTACAATACTCATAAAGACATTTGGGCAGGAGCTCCCAAAAAGAAGGGAGCATTTAGATGGTTTGAGGAGCTGACCAGTAACCTATCCATAAATCTCTAGATTGCCTCTAACATGAATAGCCTGTTGTTCACAAGCTTTGAAGTATAAAACAGTGGTGTCACCAAATAGGAGGTGCGAAATCCCAGTGGGGCTTGTGTAATATTGAAAGGAGATATATCATTGGAATCAATTCCTTTATTGCTATGAACAAAGAGACCATCAATGAAAAATAGAAATAATAAGGGGATAATGGATCACCTTGTCGAAGCCCTCATGAAAGTGAATGAATCCAAGATGGCTCCAGTAAATTTTACACAGTATCTCAATTAGGTCATAGAAGACATTATATAATCGACCCAACGGTGAGAGGAACCAAAGTTTTGCATTATTTGCCTATGGTAATTCCAGTCCACCCAATCATAAGCCTTCAAGAGATCAAGCTTATAAGCACATAAATTTTTGGTGGGATCCTTTTCTTGTTTAATGTTATGAATGCACTCAAAGGCTACCATTGCATTACCAGTTATTATATGCCCTGGGATGAAAATGTTTTGAGACGAAGAGATAATATCATCAAGCACAGTTGATGGTGTCCAGATGACCAACTAGTGGGCCACATTTATAGGCCTCAAAGAGGAATCAAGATGGAATCTTCCGAAGACTTGACACATACTCCAAGGCATAAATACAATCTTTGGCAAGTTTATCTTCAGATGTAACCTACCTATGTGTAACCCTAGGTACCTACGGTGTCAATATAAGCCAAGGGGTTTAGATCGTAGAGGCGGTCTCATTCATACACGATCTCGAGGTAGATAACTTGTACTCTGTACCACATTCATAATCAATACAAACAAAGCATGACACTGTGTCCCACTTGTGTCATGTTACCATCGTGCCAAGACTACCTGAGATCTGTCGGATTCTACTATGTCAATAGGTCCAAGCCTATTTACTAGACACTTTTAGACCGCTTTATATATAACATATATTGCACAAACTGATAGGTCTAATATATGTGATTTTGATAGGATTAGGGATTTTTGAAATCATCACAATAACCATATCATTTACCTATGGGGGCATAACACCAGTTCTAGAAAATCCATTTACCAAGCGATGATACCTCCCTTCATTGCAGCCCAGTTGCGCTAAAAGAAACGAGCGGGAAACCCATCCGGTCCCGACGCCTTAAGGGACTAATCTGGAAGAGAGCACCCACAATCACCTTATATGAGAACTCAGTGTACAAAGCCATGTTGGTCGCCTCACGTACTAAAGGATTAATCAGATCAATAATCCTTGAGGATCAAGGTCAGGATCAGCTGAAAAATGTTCGTAGTAATATCCTCAAGCTTCCTTATTCTATTATTTTAGCCCGTCAGACTGATTTAGAGCGAAAGATTTTTGTATTCTGATGACCATCCTTGTGCCTAGCAATACGCGAACGTTGCAAACACATTAACTCCTCCCCATATAGTAATTCACTCATCTTGTCTGTTACCCTACATGTCTCAACTCTATCAGCACTTATGAGCATAACTTTCTCCATGGTACAAGTCTTTTCAATCTCAAGTGTAACATTACCAAAATTATTTTGCCCCATGTGCGAAGCTTACGCATAGTACCCCGGATATCACCATCTTTGAGACAAGCAATATGAGAACGTTGTAACCACATTAACTCGTCCCCGTATAGTAATTCATTCATTTGTCTGCTACCGTGCGTATCGCAACTCTATCATCATTTATGAGCATAAGTTCCTCCGATCCATGGTACAGGACTTTTCAATCTCATGTATAACATTAGAAAAAATGTTTTGCTGCATGTGCAAAACTTGCTCATAGTACCCTGGAGAGCATCATGAACGTCACCTAAAGAATGCTTCAAGCAGGCGGTGGCCCAGGCATGTGCAATAATGTCTTGAAGCGATGCATCCCGCTCCCACATTATTTCATACTGCCTAAGTCTCAGTTTTGCAGGCCGGCCCTCCACAAGATCACAAACCACATGCAGTGGCACATGGTCCGAATATGGGGAGATGAGGTGGGATACACAAATATTAGAAAGCATCTGCCCTGTGGGCCGTGTCATCAAGGATAAATGCTCAAATTATTCCACACACACACACACTAGTTAAAGCCCAAGACAAGCCAAGTAGATTGGATTGAACATTCAAACCTTGCAGGAGAGAGCACACGAGGTGGCGATGTTCAACTCTTGGCTCTCTGTAAACACAAATTAATCTTCACAGGGGGCTCATTTGGCGCAGCTCGAACATGTGCATTGATGCATCGGTGGCTTGAAAACACCACATCCACAAGCATAGATCGATTCATGCCAAAATAATGACAAACCACCACTATTACCTTCATTGGGTACACCTTCAAAACGCTTGCAAGCCCATTCTAGTTGGGAACCTCTTCATTCTAACTTCCGATTGACGAGCTTCACATGGGTAATGCGACTGTACCACCGTCGCAATATCAAGAATTGCCCCCTCCCCCCAATCCCGGCAGTTCAAAGTTATATAAACCAGAGCCCGCCGATCTCTGGTTTGCCATCAAACTTTTTCCTTTTGTTCGGATCCCTTTTTGGTGTTGTAGACATATGTAGGTGCAGTTGAATGTATGTACGATGAAAAAAGGAAACATAGATGGATTTCCCTCATTTCACAACACGGGGAATGTGTCGTTTATTAAT
>NC_041389.1:706224587-706263527 GCF_002162155.2 Triticum dicoccoides | reverse complement strand
GGGTAAAAAAGATGATGGTGCATTGGTCGCGTCGGCTTGTGTGTAGGTGCACGCATGTACACGGGCTTTGCTACATCTACATGCAATTACGGGGTGGGAAGTTTTACAGGGTAATTAGGCAGTTTTTAATTGGAGATTAAGGGGAACAAGGGCCCACCCACCTGAAAATCAGGGCGGGGCATGTTTAGTTAGTTTAGAAGGAGCCTGTAATTGCTTGTAAGATCCTGTATGTCTAGCATTTTTGCACGTACACACACGACTAGCTACTACTACTAGTGTGGCTTTGGGACAGACGTGACACAAAATGACCTTATGGCAGATTGTGCCGGGGCCTATATTTCCTCTAAAAAAAGACAGACGTGACACAACCGGACCCGGGCCCCTGGCTTGGCAGAGAAGAAAGGAGATCCATCTTCCATCAATCAAATCAAATCAAATCAAATCAAGCAAGCAATCGGTGTGGTCGATCGGGGGCTTACGACTCCTTCCATAACTGCCAGCAATAGTAGTAGTAGTAGGAGTCCAGTCTGATCTCTGATCCCGACCGACCCACTAGTCGTAGTAGTAGTAGCGGTCTGGTCCTCATCCCGACCCGGTCACGTACGCGTGTAACGTTTCTTCCTTTGCGCACGACGGGCCGTGGAAGCTACTGGAGCCTCTTCCCGGGGCGGAGTTGGAGTCAAGGTCGGTAAGTCGGGCGCGGAAACCGAGCCGGGCCCGACGCGGGCGCCCGCCCCCCGCGCCCACGCCGCCCACCTATATAACCCCCGCGCACCGGCCCTCCACGATCCATCAACCAACCCACAGAGCCCCCAAAGCCACCCAGATCAGACTCGACGAGGGGTTAGGGGGAAGAGGCGGAGAACCCTAGCCGCCGCCGCGATGGGGATCTTCGACCTGCTCGACCTGGCCGACGGCGCCTCGGGGGACGAGGCCGTCGCGCGCGTCGTCAAGAAGGTCGTCCCGCCCGACGACCCCGACAAGCCCTCCAAGGCCTCCAGGAAGGCCGCCGCCAAGGACGCCGCCGCCAACGCCGCCGCCCCCAAGGACGACGCCCAGCACGACCAGCACCACCACTACCCCCAAGGTATCGCACGCGCGCTCCCCGACCCCGCCCCCGCTCTCCCTCGCCATCTGTATGTAGGTTGCTTGGCCCCGATCGCCTCTTGAATTGTAGCGTGGCGCGGGGGGTTTGATTCGGGATAGATCATAGATCCACCCTTTGTTTCCCTCTGTGTCGGTTAAATCTTAATTTATAGATCCTCGCGTCTGGCTCGTGATTGCTCTACTTTTGGCGGAACAAAGGGGCTCGATTTCTAGTTAAGCAAGGTGTATATCATCCTTCCTGTGTAGACATCGGTGGGGTGCAGATCGGCCCCTTCTCGTCGGGACGGGAGTGATTCGACCTTTGTTTCACGTTTCCAGATTGTCCAGTATTATTATTTAGTAATTAAATTCTCAAGACAGAATCGGGCAGGCAGATTCTTGTTCATATATGCGTAAATCTTGCTCAATTAATTTATACCATCTGATTACATGCCATAATTGACCTGTTGGCTTCATCTCATGTGCTTGTAAATATGCTCTGCAATTACTTGCAACTCTAACTTGTCTCCGATCGCTTCTCAGTTTATCTTATCTGACACTGGGATGTGCTATCTTTCAGAGGGTGGGCATTACCAAAGGGAGGGCAACTTTGGTGGAGGCCGGGGCAGAGGCCAAGGCTACTATGGTGGTGGTGGTGGTGGCAGAGGAGGCCGTGGAAGGGGGCGTGGCGCCGGATCCAATCGTGTCTTTGAGGATGCCAACGGTCGTTTCTATAATGATGGCTATCAACGTGTCTACCTCACCAACGACCGTCCATACTATGGCAATGGCAACCGTGACTACAACAACAACAACGGCAACGGCAATGGCGGTGAGGGCCAGAGGTACGGCAATGATGACAGGCAGTACAGGAGGGACAACATGCACTACGTTCCTAAGAGCAAGCCATCCTCTGTGGCTGCTTCTGATGTTGATACCAAGTCTGAAGGCAAGGTGGAGCCTGCTGCTGAGGAAAAGCAGGCCCAAGCCCCTGCTCAGAATGTTGTTGAAGCCGTCCCTGCTTCTGAATCTGACAAGTCTACTGGGTATGTTCCACAGAGCCTGTACCTTTTACTGTCTGTTGGTTATTTTACATGTTGTGAAATGTAACCAGCCTTCAAGTTAACCTTATTGATGTTTGAAATTGATGCAGGGATGTGCAAAAAGATGATTCTAAGAAGGAAGAGGGAGAGGGTGCCGAAAAGAAGGCAGAGGGAGAAGGCGCGGATAAGAAGGAGGGAGATGGTGCCGAGAAGAAGGAGAAGACCAACAAGGGCAAGTGTGTCAGTGGCTCGGTCAAGAGGAAGCTCAAGAAGCAAAAGCCTAAGAAGGAAGACTCTAATGGGGATGCTCCTATTGAGACCACTGCTGAGAAAGAGCAGGAGGCTCCCATTGAACAAGAGAAAATTGTACTTCCCTATACTTGCCTCACGTACAGACCCTTTGCTCTGTTTTTCAAGCTTTTTACTTATGTCCTAATTTGGAGCAGGAGATGACCCTTGAAGAATATGAGAAGATGCAAGAAAAGAAGAAGTCTCTGGAGGCCTCTAAACCTGAGGAGAGGAGGGTTGCTGCTGTAGATTTTGAGGGTCTCCAGCTCTTGGAGAAGAAGACGATTGAGGATGATGCTAAATCCAAGGCAGAAAATGTTCGCAAGGCAAAGGAGGCTGCTGCAAAGGAAGCTAAACCTCGCAAGGTAATAGTCTACCAATAATAGGCATTTTGATGCTGAGATATGAAAGGGGCATGTTTTACTTTACTGAACCATCTTCTGAAATCTGGGCATTTCCTTATAATGTACAATCACTACATCAGTGCTGTTTAATTTGCATTGCACTTGTTAGTGATAGTGTGATCCTTACTTCTGCTGTTTGCTGCAGGTGAGCATCCAGGAGTACCTGAAGAATGAAGATGGTTCAGAGTACGTACCTCCAACACCACCGAGGCGCCCTCCATATGGAGGCGGCTACAGGGGAGGCCGTGGGAACGGTTCTTACAGTGGCCGCAGCAGCCGTGACAACAGCTCTGAGCGCCGGGTCTACAACTCTGGCCGTGGCGAGAGCGCCATCGTGTTCCACAACGTTGAGGCCAACGCCAATGACAGTGGCGCCCCAAGGAGGGGTGAGGGCTACAATGGCGAGCGCCGGCAAGGCGGCTACCAGCAAGGCGGGTACAATGGCGGCAGGGGCAATGGCAGGTACCAGGAGCGCCAGGACGGGTACACTGGCGAGCGCCGGGACCAGCAGCAGGGTGGCTACTACCAGGAGCGCAATGGTGACCGCCGGGAGCAAGGCGGGTACAACAATGGTGGTGGCCGGGGCAATGGCGGTTACCAGGAGCGCAGGGATGGCTTCAATGGTGACAACCGCCGGCAGCAAGGCGGGTACAACAATGGTGGTGGCCGTGGCAATGGAGGTTACCAGGAGCAAGGCGGGAACAATGGCGGCCGTGGCAATGGTGGTTACCAGGAGCTAGGCGGGAACAATGGTGGCCGTGGCCAGGAGCGCCAGGATGCCTACAATGGTGAGCGCAGGCAGCAAGGCGGGTACAACAATGGCGGTGGCCGGGGCAATGGTGGTAACCAGGAAGGCCAGGACGGTGGCGAGCGCCGGCAGCAAGGCGGGTACAACAATGGCGGCCAATACCAGCAGGGCGGCAACTACAGGCAGTGGCAGGGTCCCAGGCCAAAGCCTGACAAGGAGTTCACACCGGCCGACTTCCCAGCTCTAGGTGGCGCATCTCAGGCGCAGTCGCAGGCCCAGGCCCAGGCCTAGATAGTATTTTTTTTTTCTTTTCTTGTTATTGCGAGGGAGAGAGAATTTAGAGTTGAGAAGAGGAGACAGTTTTGTAACGGAACTACTACGTGGTATCATGTGTTTCACTGGGTTTTATTATAACTTTTGGTTACCTGTCGATTGTTTTGATTGGTCGCTTTCTGAAGTGTTGTCGAAGATTTCTTCACTATGATATTTTTCATGTGCAGACAGTGGGATCTTGTTATTCTTAATGAAGAAAGCAGAGCAGCAAAGCATGCTTTCTTTTTTAGAATCTGAGGCTTACTCGTAAAGTTCTTTTGACGTCTGCTATACAATCAAATCTGATTAGCCAACTTGTAATAGCATGTCTGGAGCTGCACAAGGAGCCGACTCTTTGAAGATTCTGAAAAACAAATTGCAGCCGTGGTGTTCTTGCCACTCCCCAAACACACCACCGACCACTAAGATAGCCACCCCTTGCACCCAGGAGGCAAATTCCCCTGCTTGGATCTGCGGAGCTTGGTTCCGCTCCTGGTGCAGTCGTGGGAGCGGAGACGAGTCAACCAAGCTATGTAGAAGCCGAAAGCTAATTTAGTGTCAACCAGTGCCGTCTCCACCAAGATCATAGTGACAGCAGAGCCCGAGCCCGCGTCTCCGACTTGTAGTAAAGTGCTGCTTCCTTGACTCGGTCGAATTTTTCGTCGCTAAGGCAACAAAAACTCTCCGCCTTTCTAGATCTTTTTGACGTGTCGATAGATTCATGTGTGCATCGATTTCACATACATTACTTGATCCATTCAGAAACGCATGGTGATCTGGTCAGAACATGAGTTTTGCTGAAATCATCATACATATCATATATATTTCCAACTGAACATGAGTTGTTGCTGCATTTTCCAGATTCCCAGATTGCACCCTTCAGAATTTTCAAGGCCTTTTGAAATGTGTTGAGAGGTACTAGCTTACGAATGAAACCATGCTAGTATTGAACATGAGTTTTGCTGTATTATTATTAGATTCTCAAATTTATCCTTGAGAAAATAATGATATTTCTTACTTAATTTATATGTCCTCTGATTTTTTATTTTTTATTTTTGAAAAGGGGAGTATCCAGGCCTCTGCATTATATGTCCTCTGTTATCCTTGTGGAATAGTCCCAGTCACTCTGATATACTCGTGAGGTGGCTCGTGGCGCGTCGCCAGCGTGGTGGCACTGGCAGTCAGTGTATATGTATAGATGAGGATCTTGTAACTGTGATGTACTGAAAGATGAACTGTTCACTGGACTACATCTCGCCGGGCTGAACTTCATCAACATCAACAAGCCAGCCAGCCAAACGCTGCTGCCTTGACAAGAAGGCGTCACTCTAGGAGTTGAAGCGGAAGCGGAAAGAAGCTCCGGGAGACGATCGAGAAACTTGTACCGACTGTGATGTACTCCTTCCGTCCGGAAATACTTGTCAACAAAATGGATAAAAGGGGATGCATCTAGACGTATTTTAGTTCTAGATACATCTCTTTTTATACATTTTGATGACAAGTATTTTCGGACGGAGGGAGTAGCTGCAACATCGATTTGCTACTGGGTGGGTGTCATGTCATGTGGATGGCCAACCGTGTGTATAGATGAAAATCAGTGTATGGATGTGGCTGGCAGTTTCTTTTGGCGAAATCTAGCTAGTTTACCATGATATGCTCATCAGGCCACTGAATAACTCTAGAAAAAAGAAAAACATCTCATCCAAATGCATGCTAGCTACCGATCGTGTGTTTTTGGCAATGCTCGTTGCTCTCAGGATTAGGTGGTTTATTTCAGGGGTGTGTATCTGATTCGAACACGGAGGCAAACACCCACCCATCTGGATTTCCACGACGTTGCTTCCTCGACTTGGTCAGTCGAACTGTTCGCTGGGAAGAACACTCTCTGGAATCCTTTTGCAACAGCGGTCATGTTGAACAAAACTTTTGCAACATAGGGCATGGCGTGAAGGAGATGGTGCCGGCGGCTGCAGGAGGTTGAGGTGTTGGCAGACATGGTCACATGGCTGGCCACGGGTCACAACCAAGGCGGTCAGTGGCATTAGATGGCCAGGCCGACACAACATTCACGAAGTTATTGAACTAAGCATTCAACAGGGAATCTTGTATCCACAATAATGTTTCAGATCATACACACCAAGGTTCATCCATATCCCTGAACTTACTCACACATGGAGACAACAAACATCATAGCAAGAGCGATGGCATACATGAATGAATGATTCAAATAAGATCCACTAGGGTTCTTGATGTTATAGATGATAAGGATGTGGATGATGATGATGATGACAATGGTGATGATGTTGTAGCTCCCTTGTGCGCTGTGAGGAAGACCCCCCTCGTCTCCTTGCTAGTCCCTCCCCCGGATGAACTCCTGAGGCTAGGGTTCTACCTTCTCGAGGAGTTTCTGGTCTCTCTGGGTGTCTGATTCATGATCCGATTTCACGGGGTGAAAATAGTTGATCTGGCGGCAGCGGTGACACTCCATACGACTTCCCATACGAGCGGGCACGGCCGTATGGAACACCGTCTTTTGCACCGGAGGCGCAACGACGCCTTCTTCTCTGGCCTCTTTGCTTCTTTTATGGTAGGTAATTATCACTTTAAATATGTGATTCCACTACCATTTCTAAGGATTTTTTCCTTAGCATGCTAGACGGTCCAAGAAGCGTTACATGAGGGATTATCAACAAAAAGAGGTGCACGAATGCGGTAAAATTCCACAAATCCCACTATATAGGCATAAAATACTTAGTAAAATTATCACATAAATTGGACTTATCACATTGTTTGAAGGTGATGAAACTGTGTTTAAGTGTCTAATTTTATTTTGTGACTCTGTGTTATGGTTGCCTATTGTAAAATCTAAGACAGTCTGGGAGACAATTGTTATGTTTGCAATGTAGTCACTGGGATGAATTTGCATTGTAATTCAAATTTTGCACAAATTCATATTAAAAATCTTGAAAAAGAAGTCAAATTTGTATCACATATGCCTGCCATTTGCAATACATAGAACAAATTGATCGCGGCTACAAACTTTGATGGTCATGGACGCCATCATAATCATATGGACCCACATGTAAGAAGCCATGTGACCGACGAATGAACCCGCTTGGCAGCATCCACGTCGGCACTACAATGGGCCCACATGTCAGAATCTTTGACCCGTCTAACAAGACATCATCATAGAAAAAACAATGTCTGGTCCCACATGTAGGCAGTCACGTCAGCATCTTCTGGGCCCATATGTCAGCAACATTGACCTGTCAAAACGGACACGCTACTTATTACCGACAGGATCGTCAACGATAAATCCCATGACAGATCCACATGGAAGCAACCACATCAACGTATGTTGGCCCCACTTGTCACAATCTTTGACCGTTCAAACTAGCAGACCGATCACCGGTGATGGATTATCGTCGTCGAGATCTTAGGTAACAGATTGGCCTATCAAATGTGACATTCCGGGCTGTCACAGAAAATGGCCATGAATGACATTTTTAGATTCGTCACCTAAGATATGATCTCGCGTGACAGACGAAGTGATACTGTGAATATTTTATTTTTTATGACGGCACTTTGATTACGGCCAGAAAATGTCGCCAATACATTTTCCGTGACGAAAAACAGTTCTATGTTACAAAAGTCAAACATCGCAAAATAGAGCAAATTTTGTGGTGTCTGCTTCACCCTTACACTTGGGGGAATCCCAACAACTCCTGCCGGAGCAAGCATTCTCCTTCTCACTTCAATTACTCATGCGATGAGCATCCTGATGATCTACGATTGGAAATCTATATATGCACAACCATATAGTTTTGTTTGTGGATGCGCAAAGAAATGATGGTTGGATGTAGGAGTCTCTCTTCGGATGTTCTACGACAGTGTCACGTGTCTCTGTTAGCTCCAATTCTATTGCACCCTGCTGTCCACATAATTTATTTATGTATTTGACACACCTCGTTAGTTCATGTTGTTATGATGTTCAAGAACAGGCACATACTGCAGTTAGTATGCTACTCTACATAACCTCTTTGTCCTGGATAGTATTGAGGACCAAGGCAAAACTTATATATGTGATTTGAGGGTCTTAATAGTGATGCATATTTGATGTTGCTTGGCTTTGTGCAAGCATTGTAAATATTTATCATGCACTACAATCTACTTTGCTTTCCGTACAATGTCCTGAATCCATGCACTTTTGCCTTCTGTTTTGTAAACATATCGAATCCCAATCATATGCAATCGAGTTGAACTTGGCTATGGAAGTTATCATGCCTTGCTTTGAGTTGTTTTCATTTTGGTCTAAATGTTTATTAGATTGTTGCTTACTTAAGTTGTGCTTTTAATGTGCTCTTTGATCTGCATTACTATATCCCTTTGGTTAAGATCAGCTTTACTATCATATTGTAAAAACAAAGATCTGCTTTACTCTCAGCTTGGATACAACTGCACCCATCAGGAGTGTGGCAAGTCACACTTTCTATTGTTTTTTTACAGGGTAGGATATGGAGACTTTTCCCTATTTAACACTACCTTATATTTTGTTTCCCTATTTGACACCGAAAACCATTTTCATCCTTATCTAACACCAAGTCTAAATTTTGTTCTTTTTTGGCACTTCCGTCCATTTTGACTACTAACGGTGTAAAATAAAAGATAACTTTACCCATGATGCAACTTGTGACCAGAATTATTCACACGACCAAAAAAGCAATTTTAATTTTCATAGTTACACGTAAAATCACCGCGGGCGTCAACGAACCAATTTTAACTGCTAGTGCGTGCAGTTTTTTGCTAGTGTATGCTTTGTGTTATTTATTTATTTTATTCGGGTTGTGCGTACGGGTTAGAGTGTGTGTTGTGTGTGGTTTTTCTATTTGTGATGTGTGGTTGTGCATGCGTGTGCGCTAATGTGGGTATGTGTCAGCGCATGCGAATGTGTCTCGCCGCAGCCAAACCCTTCTATCGCCCTTGAGGCCTTGACACAGTCTTACGCTCGCTACCGGCTGCGGTCGACACATTCCTGCTCGACATGTTCGGCGTCGATGTGCTCATGCATGGTACTCCCACAACGACGGTGATGACAAGGGTACTCCATATGCGCGCGTGTTCACGCGTGCATTTTGCAGGTGCTATAGGGCCGAAGCACGGCCGCCTTAGTCTCCGGCTTTTCATCGAGCAACGGCGATAAAGAGGTGTTGCAGTCTTTCTGAGATGGCGTTGGGTGCAATTGTGGGCAAGCTGCTCTGTAGTATGACGAACCGGATGCGCCGATGCACACGTCCATGCACCCCGAGTGTGAGTGCATGCATACGTTGTGTTGTGTGCGTGTGTGGTGTTCGTTTATTCTTGTGCATACTTACGTTGTTGTGTGTGCACGCGCGCGTGCTCTTTGTGTATTTTAATAGTAGCAAAATGATCCGTGCATTGCGATATAAGAATTTTCTTTCATAATCTGCAAAGGCCATGACAACATTGTGCTGCATCACCGATAACATTTTTAATATTTTTTAATATACACACTTTTCTAAAAAATCATGAACATTTTTTTTATTCTTTAAACATTTGTTTTCAAAATTTTGAACATTTTCTGAATATGCGAACATTTTTTGAATCCACAAACACTTTATGATATATTGAACACTTATTTCAAAATTCTCATTTTTTCATTTTTCAAACCTTTTTGAAGTCTCAAACTATATAAAGTAGAAAAAAAGGAAAAAGGAAAAGGCCGCCCACACATGGGTCGGCCCAAACGGGCGCGCTGCGGCTTCTCCCAGCGTGCAGTATAGGAAGTCCCTGCTCCGTTTGCCGGCCCAGGCGGGGGATTCCCCTGTGTGAAATGTTGTTTTCTCACCTCTACGTCTTTTTGATGGGTAAAATTTTACAAATTTGGGGGAAATTACCGTGATGTACCGCCAGAATCAATAGCCCTTTATTATTACTAGTAAAATTGCCCGTGCATTGCATTGGGAGAAAAAATATATAATATCCGATGACCATGACCACATTTCGCTGCATCGATCACCGAGACAGACGATCGCTCTCATTTTCGTGAAATCGTGAACCATTTTTGAAAATCATGAATATTTTTTGAACTCATGAACACATCTGAATTCATGAATATTTTTAAAATTTGTGAACATTTTTACAGATCGAACATTTTTTAAAATCATGAACATTTTTTAATATTTTCACACATTACATTAAAACTGTGAACATTTCTTAAAACATTTTTATTGAATAGGCAAACATTTCTAGAATCGATGATCTTTTTTTTTCTTGGTAATTGGTGTAACAATTTTTTAAATTCATGAATATTTTTAATCATTTTTCAAATGCATGATCATTTTTGATAAATTATTCTCGTAGTCACGAATAGTTTTTGAATTTTTAGAATATTTTGCAATTCATGAACATTTTATGAATTGTCAATTTTTTTTTCAATTTCATTATTTTTTTTACTACACATAGTATTTCTAAAAGTCATGAAATTTTTTATTTTCCGAACATTTGTTTTAAATATGCCGACAATTTCTGAAAATCACGAATATATTCTGAATCTAGAAATATTTATGAATTGTTAAACATTTTATTCCAAAATTCTATGTTTTTAATTTCAGAACTTTTTCAAAGGCCTAAGTTATTTAAAGTAGAAAAAATCAAAGACAAAAAAGTAGAAAGTAAAATAAAAAAGGAAATTTTGAAAAGGCGTACTGGACATGGGCCAGCCCAAATTTGCGCGTTGTGAATAATTCTGGTCACAAGTTGCACTAAGACATACTCCCTCCATTCCTAAATATAAGGTGTATTAGTTTTTAAAAAAGTCAATTGTTGTCTATGTTTGACCAACTTTACAGCAAAATATATAAAGATTTATAATACTAACTATATAAAATGTAAAAATATAGTTCATGATGAATCTAGTGATCATGATTTGGTATTCTAGACATTGATATTTTTGTCTAACTTGGTCAAACTTAGAGAAGTTTGACTTTTTGGAAAAATAGTACACCTTATATTGAGGAACGGAGGGAGTATATAGAAGTTTCCTACTGCATGGGCTGGCCCAGGTGGGGAATCTCCGTGTGAAACGTTTTTTTACGAAATCACTAGTTAAGGAGTACTCCTTGCGGAGATCACTCCAACTTCCCAGGTTGCGACAAGTCGCGCGCTGCATGTGCACCACTTGTCACAACCTGAAAGTTTTCCCTTTTTTTCGTAGTTTCGTTTATTTAAAACGTTTCATCTCTTAAACCGTGTGTCCAAATCTCGAACCGCTTTCGCCGTTGGATTCCTCGCGTCGAGATCTTCAAAACTAGATCCAATATTGATAGGTTTTGACGAACTTTTTTTCATGAAAAAAAACCGGACGAAAAAACCGAACCGAGAGCATGGGTTTTTTCCTTTCCGAAAGAGGCACGCCCGTGCCTCTGATGAAATCACAACCGTGCCTCTCGCGGAAGTAAAACTGTGCCTCTCGCGAAAGAAAAAAAACAAAAAACGCATTTTTTCCCGTTTCTAAGGAGGCACGGCCGTGACTCTCGCGAAAGCACAACCGTGCCTCTCGCGGAAGCAAAACCGTGCCTCTCGCGAAAAAAAAATAGAAAACGTGGTTTTTTCTCGTTTCCAAGAGGCACGGCCGTGACTCTCGCGAAAGCACAACCGTGCCTCTGGCGGAAGCAAAACCATGCCTCTCGCGAAAGCACAACCGTGCCTCTCGCGGAAGCAAAATCGTGCATCTCGCGAAAGGAAAAAAAAACAGAAAACATGCTTTTTTCCGTTTCCGAGAGGCACGGCCGTGCCTCTCGCGAAAGCACAACCGTGCCTCTCGCAAAAACAAAACCGTGACTCTCGCAAAAAAAATGCGCTCTTTTGCACAATTTTTTTTGTCGAAAAGCTAGGGAAGACTGGTGGAAAACCAAAACGTCAAAAAACCCGGAAAAAACCGTTTAAAAAGCCGAAACGCATGCGGAAAAATAAAAAAACAAAATTCGGAGGGAGCGCCCAGTGGCGCCGATCGTTGCGAGGCTCCCGAAGGAGCACTCGTTAATTAGTTGCTCCCCGTTTTTTATCACTTATAACATTGGTGGGTAATGTTTTGCACACAGTTTCGGGGACGTACCGCCATAAGCAATTACCCTTTTATTATTAGGTGTGTTTATATGATGGCATCGAATGTTGGTGTCTCGGTTGGAAAAAGTATTGCCTTTTTTTTGGTCAGGTGAACAATTCTGGTCACAAGTTGCACTAAGAGTAAAATCGTCTTTTCAGGTGTCAATTAACATAGTTAGCCATCAAAAGCATTGCCTTTTATCCGTCAGGTGAATAATTCTGGTCAGAAGTTGCACACAAGTAAAATTGTCTTCAAAAGAAGAAGAAAAACCCTCAAAAAAGAAGAAGAAAAATAGGCCTCCTTTTTTGGCCCTTTTATTATATGGTCTCCCCTTCTCAGCAGAAAAGCTCTCGAGAAGAGAATTTGTGTCCAACCTATACTATAGTCGCGCCTCCGCTCGTCCTTGGTCTCCGACGACGGCGACTTCAGCCCTGTTCGGATTCACTCGGCTCCACGGCTGCGACTCCCGGAGCGGAGGGAGCGGCAGTGGAATCCTACGGAGTGGCTCGGAACCAGCTCCTAGCACGGAGCGGAGTTTTGAAACTGGCGAGATACCGAACAGGCCTTTCGTCCTCCATCTCCCTCTTCTCCGGTAAGTTCTCCACTCCTCCCTCGCGCCCGACCCACCCTCCTCCTCAGTCTTCGGCGACTCCCCGCCGCCGGAGCTGCAGTGCTGACCCGTCTCCGCCACCCGCATCCAGCGGTTCCCCGCCCACAAGCCGCTGCTTCGCCGGCTGACACCCATGCATGGCCTCCCTCTAACCCTGCCCTCAATTCCGAACCCTAACCCTAGCTAGCCGGATGCGCGGGGAGGAAGGCGTCGGCGATCTCTTGAGTTCGAGTCGCATACACACGGCCTATTTTGGAAGGTTTCCGGGCCCAAAAAGGAGGCCTATAAGGCTTGTACTAATTCGATAACCATCATATGCTTTCAAGTAAAAACTATGTTAATTAGCAACGTCTTGAAGCGTGTGAGCTGATTGGTTTTACGACCCTGCTTTACTCGCTACTGATTAACCACTATTTTGCATTGATTTCATCCTGCTCTAGGGTTTGGAAAGATGCCGACATCTATGAAACGCGGTTATGATCATCTCACAAGGAGTACAAATGAGGAGCTAGTAACTAGCAACGCTGACCGGAAGCCGTGCTCGAATGAGAACCTAACGACTTGCAGTAGTGTTGGAAAGTCGATTGAGTTATTGCCTCCAGGTCAGCTGGTCACTTTTTTTTCTGCTTTTGCCCACGTTTTTAACAACTCAGTGTGGGAGCACTTACAATTGTGGTTTTGTGTCATATTTATTTTAAGTAGGTTCAGGTGCTACCGATACTGCCGGACATGGCAGCTCTAGTGGCTCTGCTCGAGATGTCTCCAACTGTTCTGGTGAAGCTCCATCCAAAATGGCCCGTGGTGGTGTCGTCTGGATATTCTTGTTTGATGGTGATCTTGCTTTTTTTAAGCTTCTGAATTCCCTCAATGCACATCTGCACTAGTAGTTAACTTTTGATCTTTTGTAGGAGACACCATTGTGTTTTTATGCTCGGGCATTCCTATAGAACACAATCCATCTTGTACAAAAGTGTTGACCACAGCAAATTTGGCTGCAGCTGTGAGGGACAAATGTAAATCCAGCTCTGCCATGAAGGTTGGTCACTATTTTCCCATTTTGCTTGCTTTGTTGTTCATTTTAAGTTAAAATTGTGGTGATTCTCTTTTCTCTTCTTGCTTAATTTGGTGTCATTTCAGATTCAAGTGCGCGATGCATTTAATAATGTTGCCCCTGGGTGCTTGGAGGAATGTGAATTAGATCACGGGATTGTTGGGGCTGCTTTTGTCAAAGTGACAGGGCTCCTTGATGTTTGTGAAGTACATCTCCGCCATGGGGTGGAAATTCCGCCCTGCATTGTCGTAGTAGCCATACACTTTAGCGACTCTGGTGGAGCGACGACTGTAAAAGAGATTTTGAATAAAGGTTCACCGCCTTCCAAGAATGTGATCTGCAAGGTATATATATGTTGCCAGTGTGTGTCTTAGTTCTTTACATGGTAGAGGAAATAAGTAAATAAATGAATAAATGATAATGTCTTTTGAAGAATCAGAATGACCTATTCTATGTCCCATTAGATTCCACTTTTACTTTGTTTGATGCAAACCTTGTTGATTTTCGCTCTTTTATGTGCAAAGGCTGATGATGGCAAGCCACTCTTCGACAGTGATGGGAATTTGTTGGCATGGATATTTTTCATGACAAGAGCAGGCATGTTCTTGTGAAAGGAAGTGTAGTTTTTGAAAATTTGGTTGAATTTGCGAACCGGATTATGGTACCTGCGCGACAGCTGGAACGATATAGGTATGTTTCGCCCTGAATATACAAGCAGTATTTTTCCAGTTTGCTTATCCACCCCTGTCTTTCATCGGTCATGGCTGTGGTTTCACATTTGGTGGTTGTAATCGTGAGCCATGCACTACTGAATATATACGCCCCATTGTCCTGAATATAAGTGGTAAGATAAGGACAGGTATTTGTAAAAAAAATTGAAGTTGTGAATCCTGCCGTATGAATTACTTGATTTCTTTGGTACGCGTAAACAGATATATTTCTTTGGTACTATTATTGACATGATTTAAGAAAGCAGAAATCATTGATCAACTAAGCTCTCTTGTCCGATCTTAGATTTCACTGCTAGGAAATAGGGAATTGAAGCCAGTACATGTTTGTCTAATGGAAAGAAGGAACCTTTTCATTCAGGCTTGAACATAAACAATTGAACTTAAGACTTATGACAGATCCTAACTCTCGGTGTTTATAGGTGTTTAAGTCATTTCCGCTCTCTTTAGTTCTACATGGGTTCCATATATTCATGTTTTTCGTCTATCTGTAATTCCGTATTAGATGGGTTCTGTCATGGATTTGATTAAGTGGGTTCATTATGTTGTGCTGCAGACGACGATATATGAGCGGAGAGGGTGAGCTCCGGTTCCGACCTGATTGCTGGGATCTTCCAGTAAAGAGATGGAGAACTAGAGAGGTGAGCAACTGGCCACTCCTTAATAGTATTGAATATATTATGCTCCCTCTGTCCGGAATTATTTCTCGCAGAAATGGTTTTTTCTAGACGTATTTTAGTTCTAGATATATTTATTTTTATTCATTTTCACGACAAGTAATTTGGGACGGAGAGAGTATGTGAGTTTATTGCGGGTGATGCAAGTGTAGTCTTTTTCTTCTATTTGTTAACTGAGGTAATAATGTGTTGTTTTGTAGCACCACCTTAGGTCCATTTAGCCTTTATTACATACGTCCATCAGTATCTCGTAGTAAGCCTTTTTAACAAATCTTGTCCATCAGCATCTCTTACTTCAGCTCCTTTAATTAATCTACTGAGTGCTTGCCATTTTTTGGATGAATTAGGGTTATTTTTGATTCATTATTTCATTTCAATACATGCATTGCTTGGTTGCTTCAACCTGCTTTGAATTTAAAGGCTTGCTGTTTCCTGTACAGACGATGACGACATTGACCACGACAGATGGCCAGTGCAAGCCAAATTAGTATCAATCCCTATATAAAAATAAAAGGGCAAACTTCAGATATATGTTTTGGTGTAGCTGGGCCGAGGTCGCTCGTTTAGCTTCCAGAATTTAGCCTTTTGGAGCTAAAGCGTTTGGGTCAATTTTATCGCCATACAGAGGAGAGGCCAAAAAAGAAAGGAGGGGAAAAACCATCCAATGCCTGTTGGGCATGGTGTACTTGTACTCGTGTTCGGTTACACTGAAATCGTCATATTTTGAGTTTAGCACGAGTTTTAGATTCTTGGACTACGCTCTTTCAGAATTTTCAAGTGCTTTTTAGTGACTCGGATAACGCTACACAGATAGATTCAACCATGAGTCCAACTGAATATTTCTCAATGACTATCACTCTCAAGTCTCAACTGAACCGTCATTGATAATAAAATGAATTTTGAGTTTGCTAACCGCATGCCTGATCTTATTATCATCTTTTTCTTTAGTCTAATGTTCGATATTTTCAAGACTAGAGGGCGCAGTGAGGAGGTGCTTACTGAACTTGTCACTAGTTAGTAGCGATCAGTTCCACCTACAACGGCTCCAAGCTGTGAGAAATCCAAATAGTGTTGCCATATCGTCCACATTTTTTTGTGAAGAGGAGTCACCAAGATCATAGTGACATCGTGCTGACAGCAGAGCCCGAGACCGGGCTTTGCTGTATTGTTCGATTCCTCTCAAGTTAATCCTCAAGATGATCAGATGATAGCTTTCAGGATAAGGTGATTCATCTGTAAATATATATTTTTTAAAACGGAGGCAAAAGATTTGCTTCATCTATTAAATGAGAAGGATAAAGGTTTTTGGAGTGTTACAAGACCTGACCCAACACCCAACACGGCCTGACAATTACTCGCTTATTACAATTTTTCCTAGTTTCTTAGCGCTGGCGGTTACCCAAAGCTTTGCCTCAACGGTTACAAGTTGGAGAAGGCTTGGAGGCGGCGCGCTCTTGTGCCGGAACACCCTAGCGTTTCTCTCATTCCAAATTGTCCACGAGGCAAGCATAGTGGGAAAGGTCATAGCTCGCTTGTTGGGTTCGTCATGTTGGTCCTCTCCCACCATTCGAAGAGAATAGATGACCAGATGATGGCAACAAAGGAAATGAGCCGCGACAACAAAATAAATAGCCTTAGGGCATCTTCTCCAACGCTGGCCCTTAAACCGTCAGAATCATACGGTCCGAACGTGTTTTGCCATCCAACATGGGCATGTATCAGTCCGCTGACCGGTTCGCAACGTGATTTTTCCCACAAACGGACAAGAAACTGGGGGAGGGGGAGCTTTGCGGGTGTCCGGACTGCTGCCACGCCTGGGCCCGCCCAAAAATCCTTCATTGCCCACACCCTTTCCTGCTCGAAGCGTGCAGTGCTGCTCCAAAGCACTGGTGGCTCAGAGCGATGCGACATCTCACTGGTGCTCCGACATTGAAGCGACAGGCCGACCGAGAGCGCCGCCTGCGCCGCTTCGCGGTGCACGCGACTCCTTGGCGTTTCAACGACAGCATACCATTACCGGTTGCTTCTCCATCTGCAACCCAACCACGCATCAGGGTGCTCCCCTCCACCAACTGTTGGGCTTTAGTGTACTAGGCATCTACCCGCACCGACCTACCGGCGAGTACCGTTGCTGCTGCGCAGTTGGCTGCTTAAAATTAAAATTTCCTGATATGTCTTTGTGTTGGGCTCTGATTTTTATTTTCAAAAAGGGAATTCCCCGGCCTCTGCATCAAAACGATGCATATGGCCATTTTTATAAATAAGCAAATAGATTCAACAAAGTCTTACAGTCTGAAACAAAGTAACGGCAAGCTCACAAAGAGCCACAACGCTAAAAACACAAAAGCCAAGAGGCCACAACCGGCTGGCATAACAAAGATAGGAAAACTAATCGCCTATCCTATTACATGACCGCCATCCAAACCGGTTGAAGATATCCCGTGCTACCATCTCCCACCGGATAGATCCAGTAACCAAACGCTCCCTGGCCTCCGTCGGAGTGAGTAACGACCACATATGGATCAGCGCAGTGGCTCGGAATAAAACCTGCAAAACATGAATATTTGTTGTTCTGTTAAAAGCCAAACCATTTCTACAGTTCCAAATTGCCCACAACAAAGCACATACTCCTACGCGAATGTGTCTAGCTGTTTCGGACTCTATCCCAACAAGCCACGTTCCAAATAACGTACTGACAGAATTCGAATGAGTAATGTTAAAGGCAATGTGCACCATCTGCCACAACACTTTGGCCAACGGCCAATCAAAAAAAAGATGTTTGATAGTTTTATCCCGATCACAAAAACTACACCTAGTAGATCTTGTCCAGTTGCATTTTACCAAGTTATCCTTTGTTAATATGACTTGTTTATGTACAAACCACATAAACACTTTAATTTTCAAAGGAACTTTGACTTTTTAAACATATTTGGAAGTAGGAATGGCGCTAGAGTTGATGACATCGATATACATCGATTTAACTGTGAACTCTCCAGACCTAGTAAGCTTCCAGCACAACTGATCGGGCTGATGAGATAGCTGAACCTCCATCAGTCTACTCACTAAATGAAGCCACGCTTCCCACCGGTTGCCAACAAGCGTTCTCCTAAAATTAATATTAAGGAGGATAGACTGCAGTATCGTTGCAACATAAGCATCACATCGTTAAACAATACTATACATGGACGTATACTGAAGCACCAGTGGCGTCTCTCCAAGCCAAGTATCCTCCCAGAAGCGCGTGGTAGTGCCATCACCGATTATAAACTTTGTCCTACTAAAAAAGGCTGCTTTGACTCTCATGAGCCCCTTCCAAAAAGGTGAGTCAGTCTCACTGTCACCTGAGACAAAGTTTTGGACTGCAGATACTTACTACGGAGAATCTGCGCCCACGTGGCATCAGTCTCAACTGATAACTTATACAACCACTTACTGAGAAGACATCTATTCTTGACTTCAAGATTGTCAATGCCAAGGCCCCCCGGTCCTTTGGTCGATAGATGATATCCCATTTGGCGAGTTTATATTTTCTTTTTAGTTCATCGCTCTGCCAGAAGAATCTGGATCGATAGAAGTCCAGCCTTTTCCTAACACCAACTGGGACTTCGAAGAAAGACAAGAGAAACATAGGCATACTCATGAGCACCGAATTAATAAGAATCAATAGGCCTCCGTAAGACATGAGTTTGCCCTTCCAGTAACTCAGTTTCTTCTCAAATCGATCCTCAATACTCTTCCATTCTCTGTTTGTCAGCTTAGATGGTGAATGGGTATACCTAAGTACGTGAAAGGTAATGTCCCCGATTCGCATCCAAACAATTGCCTATAAGCCTCTTGTTCCTCATTGGCTCTACCAAAACAGAACAACTCGCTTTTATCAAAGTTAATCTTTAAACCGGTCAATTGTTCAAATAAGCATAACACGAGCTTCATATTTCTCGCTTTTGCCAAGTCGTGCTCCATAAAGATGATCGTATCATCTGCGTACTGTAGGATAGACACACCTCCATCAACTAGATGAGGCACCAAGCCACCCACCTAACCAACCTCCTTTTCCCTACCTATCAAAATTGCCAACATGTCAACTACAATGTTGAACAAAATAGGAGACATTGGATCACCTTGTCTCAGGCCCTTGTGTGTCTGGAAATAATGACCTATGTCATCATTCACTTTAATTCCAACACTCCCTTTTTGCGTGAAAGATTCTACCTGGCGTCGCCAGGCTTCATCAAAACCCTTCATGCATAAGGCATGTTGAAGGAAATGCCATTTGACTTTTATAGTACGCTTTCTCGAAATCCACCTTGAAAACAACTCCATCTAGTTTTTTCGTGTGAATCTCGTGGAGCGTTTCATGAATGACCACAACCCCTTCTAGGATGTTTCTGTCCGGCATGAAAGCAGTTTGGGAATACTGCACCACAGAATGCGCAATCTGTGTGAGCCTAGTAGTCCCGACCTTGGTAAAATTTTTGAAACTAACATTAAGAAGACAGATGGGCTTGAATTGCTCAATTCTGACAGCCTCTGTTTTCTTAGGAAGCAGGGTTATTGTTTCATAATTCAGTTGAAATAGCTGAAGTTGTCCAGAGAATAAATCATGGAACAACGGCAACAAATCCCCCTTAATAATATGCCAGCACTTCTTATAGAACTCCGTCGGAAAACCATCCGGGCCGGGAGCCTTATTATTTTTCATCTGCGAGATGGCCTCAAACACCTCTTTCTCAGAAAAAGGAGCAACCAAAATATCATTCTCAACAGCAGTAAGTTGAGGAACATCCTCAATCCTAGACTCATCCAAAGACACATAATTATCCTCTGGAGGCCCAAACAATTGCTTGTAATACTCGGTTATGTAAAGGTTTAGGTTCTCCTGTCCTAAAATCGTTCCTTCATCTTGTTCAAGCTGAAAGATCCTCTTGTTTCTGTGTTTGCCATTGGCAATCATGTGAAAGAATTGAGTGTTCGCGTCCCCTTGGACAACATGTCGGACCTTGGCCCGCAGCGCCCACTTTAATTCCTCTTCACGGAGAAGCTCTTTCAATCTCATCTCCGCGTCAAGCTTGGCATGAAGCTCCGAGGCCGGTAGAACCATGGATTCTGCTTTTACATCTAGGGACTGAATAAGGGTCATGAGCCTTTCCTTTTCGACCTTGTAAATCCCACTAAGATGCTTAGCCCACCCACGTAGGAAACTTCTCAAGTGCCTAATCTTATTCTGCCAACGCTCAAGCGTAGTCTTGCCTCCTACATCCTTAGCCCATTCCCTGGCTACGAGATCAAAGAAGCCGTCTCGTTCAAACCAAGCCAGCTCGAACAAAAACGAGTTTTTGTTTCCCAAGTGGGTAGCCTCACCAGAGTCTACAAATAAAGGCGTGTGGTCATAAATACCACGGGAAAGTGCCTGAACCGTTACGAAGGGAAACTTCTGTTCCCATTCGACGCTAGCTAGTACTCAATCCAGCTTTTCAAATGTCGGATTTGGCAACACGTTAGCCCAGGTGAATTTTCTTCCCGAAAGCTCTATCTCTCTCAGATCCAAGCTTTCAATGGTAGTATTAGACATAAACGACCATCTTCCATCGAAATGATCATTGTTCTTCTCCTCCCGCTTCGAATAATGTTGAAATCACCCCCACCAGGATTGGAAGCTGCTCAGAGCCATAAATCCGAACCAGATCAGCCAAAAACTCAGGTTTGAGTTCGGGCTGTGCGGCACCATATACCGCCACCAGAGCCCAATTAAACCCATCGTCCTTCGACCGCACCCGAAACTTAACTGCAAAATTTCCCATCACCACACTTCGGACTTCGAGCGAATTGCATCTAACTCCGAGTAAGATCCCACCCAATCTTCCTCTCGGTGGCAGACAATGCCAACCAAAATCAATACCTCCCGATAAAGTATTGAGAAACTATGGAGAAAAATTATCTCTACCAGTTTCCGACAATGCGATAAAATCTAGCCTATGCTCGATAGACGCCTCTGCAAGAAACTTTCTTTTAGCCAAGTCTTACAGACCTCTACTATTCCAAAAGATTCCTTTCATATTTCGTCATGAAATTTTTTAGCCGTACGGATCCTAGCACTCCTACGCACTGCCGAAGCCGGGTAAATCTTTTGCTTCCACTTGCGTTTTGGTTTGTTCTGACCCTCTAGCCGGTCCTCACAACCAGGTTCAGTGGATCTAACCACAACAGTCTCAGATGTGTCCTCCTCCTCCTCAGACTCAGGGAGGGGTGGAACAAGATCCGCACAAAAATTATCAAGCACCCTGACCCACAAAGCATCAATATCGGAATCATTCATGGGTTTAACTGCTGCTAAGTTGCGAATCATCTCTAAAGCCCGCCCCGCCTCTAAATCCAGGATGTCACTGAAGGAATTTGAAATTTCACTATCATTACTACCTAGTGAAACTCCTAATTAGTTTGCATTATCAATAATCTCATCATTAGAAAAATGCAGAATGGAATTAGTGGTATTAACCGACATACCAGAAGTGACCTCAATGTCACGAAGCTTGGCCGCCCTCATGGCGCACTGCTGTTGTATGTCGTCAACCTCCGGATTATCTTGGAGGTGGCAACTCAATCGTCACCCCACAGAGACCGGATCCGGAATCCCTCCAAACGCAATAACTTCCTCTCGAGTGACCCTGCTCGGGGTGGGGCCTCCCACCTCACCCCTAACATGCAGCCGGTCGGCCTCCATCGATGAAACCGCGGGAAAGCCTGACAGTGGGGCGCTCCACGGTGCCGCCAACGCCGGTCGCGCTCCACGGCAAAGAGTCGGAGACGGACCGGGGGAGGGGAGTGCATGGGCCTCCTGACCGTACTCCCCACCCACCCCGGCACTCAGGCAAGAGGGGCTCGCCGGCGCCACAGGAGGGGCGGCCACCCTAGACGCCCCAGTGGAAGAGGGTGCCGAGGCCACCTGCCCTGAGCCCCCTCCAGAAGGCGGAGCCGCCACCTGCAGCTCCGGCACCGCGAGAGGAGAAGAGGGTGCTGTGGCCACCTGCCCCGGACCCCCTCCCGAAGGTAAGACCTCCACCACCAAAACCGCGTGCTGAGCAGGAGAGGGAGTGGCCACCTGCCTAGACTCCTCCTCCAGAACGGGACTCACATCATCCTCAAAATCCAAGGTAGGTAACGTGTGCTCAAAAACCTCGTATGACTCCATCCGGTCACTCCAAAGTCTCGGAGGCGCAGAAGCAGGCTCGAACGACCCAAATCTCAGAGACGTCATAGGCACCGAAGAAGGTGGTGGCGACCCATCCCCGGACGTCTGAGAAACGGGCTCCGGTCCATTGGACAACTCTCGTCCAGCATCATCGACCGGTGCCTCCTTAGCACCCGAGCTATCATCTCCCTCGTGCATGTCAACATCAGTCCCAATGGCAGCCTCGGCAAACAAGTCCTCATCCTCAAACTCAATCACAAGGTTATAAATCTGGCCTCGATATGTCCACTTGACCACATCAGGCACGAACTCGATATCCAGAACACTCACCAGCAGTTGGGCTATCCCTGAGCTCTAGTAAATGCCATATCCACTCTCTCAGTTTTCCCCACCATAATACCCAAGCTAGCCACGACCCTCGCATCCTGCATGGGCTTCGAGGGAGCCCCGAAGAAACGCAGCCAAACCTGAGTAAGAGGCTTACCCTGAGGTTCGACCTTCTTCCACTCATGGAACTCGAGGATACATTCTGTACATGGCACTTTGCACATCCAAAACTCAGAAGTCTCTGCAGATCCTGAACCGAAGGGAACTCCACCCTAAACATTTTTGCGTCGAGTCTAAGGAGCTCCCACTGAAAGTCACCTGGGTCTAACTCCTTCAGCCTCTACACAATCTGGGTCTCAGAGACCTCTCCTTTGGTGACTTTGACAACCCCAGTGGTCAGACTCTGGGTCTCCTCAGGAATCTCCATCGCTCTAGGAGACTCAAAGAACGTGAGCTCAGCACAATACACACCATACATCATGAGAGACGGTATCTGATCACGCAAAATCGGACATTCCCCCATGTCATGTGTCGGCTTGCCACAGGTATCACAAAGTTCAGCCACACATTCAGCTATAAAATGACCCTTCTCTCCACAACGATAGCACAACATTTTCTCCTTCTTGCGCGTCCACTTGGACGCTCTGTCCGAATCAGCTCTGTCTGTCGCCTCCACTGACACTGGCACCATGGTCTCATTCCCAGGTATCTCAGCATTAGCGAGCGCCGTCACCGCATCCATATCCTGACCGGACAGCACCGTCACCTCAGCGGCCCCGGTGGTGGCCGTCTGCTCAATGACAACAGGTGGAGGAGGCTGCCGTTGACGGAACCGACCACCTCCACCACCTCAACCACCACGATGCCCGCGGAAACCACCACGCTGCCGATAACCCGGGTTAGACGCCCCCTCAACAAAGCCACCCGGAGGACCGAGAAAAGGTCTCTCCGCCGAGCCATCATTCTGCTAGGCATATCCACGGCCACCACCCGTCGATGAGGAATCACGGTGTTGGCCATCCTCATATGCATTATAACCATCATCTCTCCATTGACCCCGGGGCATTTCAGAAGCACCTCCAGCACCCGCGTTATGAGGTGGCGGCGGTGCAAGCGTCTGCACCGGCCCAGACCGATTCTGCACCGGCCGCGTGATGTAATGAGGCGGTGGAGCCGGCCGAGGATGATGACAGGGCGTCACACCCTGGATCCCCGGTGGAGGCGGCCGCGGTGCACCACCCCGCCCCGCAGCAGCAGCGACAGCCGGTCCAAGTGCCAGCGGGAGAGAACCAGGAGCCGGACCGCCCCGTCCCACAGCAGGCCGCCGCGCTGAACCCTGCAATGGCTGCTGAGCCTCGGGTAGAGGCGCTCCACCCCGCCCCGGTCGGAGCAGCAGGCCTCTTCCCCGGCGGCAAACCCGCTCCCCGGCCAGCCATGGCCCCTAGGGGAAGAATCCGTTTAGCACGCCCAAAACCGCAAGAACGAAGATGCGGCTTCCTTCGCTGGAAAACCCTAGCCCCCGGCAAGGAAGACGTCGACGGCATTTCCTATTTGGCGCTGCAGGCGCCGGTTATAGCTGTTTTCTGCAAACCGCAACAGCTATAACCGGCGCCTGCAGCGGCACTAGCTGGGCTCGGCCCAAGTACCATTCCCCCCCCCCCTGTTCTGAAACTCAAAAAAAGGAGAGCAATTGCGCAGCCAAGAATCGAACCAAGGATCTCTGCTTTGATGGCTAACCTGAGACTAACCACTACGCCACCACCTTGATTGATGGATACAAACCTCCTTTCCATTCTTTTATACATACAGGAAATACCATATATGTTTTCTGCGTTTTTTTTCCTTTCTTCTTTTTGTTTCCTGTTTCCTTTTTTCTTAAATGCGTGAAATGTTTACAAATAGATGATATTTTTTTCCTAATTCATGAACTTTTTATTTAACTCGATGAACTTTTTTCAAAGTTTGATGAACTTTTTTTCAAACTCGATTAACTTATTTATGAAAATGAATGAACTTTTTAACATTTTGATGAACGTATTTTAAAAACAAAATCGATGAACTTTTTTTCAAATTTCATGAACTTTTTTTTCAAATCCAATGAACTTTTTTCAGTTTGATGAAATCTTTTTAAATCCGATGAACCTTTTTTCAAATTCATGAACTTTTTTTTTTCTAAATTTACGAAGTATTCAATAAATTCATGAACTTTTTTTAAAATTCAATGGGATTTTTCTGAAATTTGATGAACGTTTTCAAATTCAATGTACTCTTTTCAATTTCGATGAACTTTTTTCAAATTCAGTGAACTTTTTTCATATTTGGTGAACTTTTTAAAAAAATCAATAAACTTTTTTCAAATTCACAAAGTTTTTCCATTTTTGTGAACTTTTCTTCTGAATTCATGGTTTATGTGAATGCGTTTTCACATTTATGTTTTCTTTATTCAAATATAATTTATAGCGGGTATATAATAGTATATGTTTAATGTTTGTACTGATTGAAAGGTCAAAGAGAACGGTTTTCCTAATGTAAACAAGAACCTGGCGTTGGTGCAATGGTTAGCACATGTGGCGTTGACCTGGGCGTCGGGGTTTCGAGGGCATTTCCTATTTAGCGCTGCAGGCGCCCGTTATAGGCAAATTTACAAACGGACGCCTGCAGCACCCCGCGCTTGGCCGGCCCATTACAGTATATTCTTAGCGTACGCAAAAAATTGGTGCGCTCACTCAGAATCGAACCAGAGACCTCCCTGGAACAGGTTCGTTCGCACAATCACCGCGCCAGGAAACAGGATCTGATAAAATTCAACTTTTAACGTCTTTCATTCCTTGCCTTCCTCTTTTTTTCTTTTTCTCGTTTTTTTTTACTTTCGTTTTTTGTTTTTTCTCTCTTCTTCTTAGTTTATTCCCTCATCAATTTTTTTTCCTTTTTCTCTTTTCTTAAATGCGTGAACTTCTTTCAAATCGATGGTGTTTTTGTTTTCAAAATCAATGAACTTTTTCCTATTTTTAGTGAACTATTTTAACAAATGATAATTTTTTTTACAAATTCGGTGAACTTTTTTTCAATTTTAATGACACTTTTTCTAATACGAAGAACTATTTTCCAATTTGATGAACTTTTCTCAAACCTGATGAACTTTTTTTAAATTCGATGAACTTTATGCAAATTTGATTAAAAAAATTCAAATTTGATGAACTATTTTTTAAATCCGATGAACTTTCTTGAAAAGTTGATGAACTTTTCCAAATCCAGTGAACTTTTTTTCAAATTCGCTGAACTTTTTTTAAAATTGATGAAGAATTTTCAAATCCGATGAACTCCATTTCAAATCAGATGAACTTTTTTAAAATTTTATGAACTTTTTTGAAACTCATGGTCGTTTTCATTGTTGTGAACTTTTTCTACAAAATTTTTGCACTTTTTTCCATTTCATGAACTTTTGTTTTTGAATTCGTGAACCTTTTTTACATTGGCCAACTTTTTTATGCATGTTCTTCAAATATCCAATTTTTTAATATTTTTTTCCGTACATTCACGTTCTTCATCAATGTTTTCAAATAGTTCAAAAAACTAAGCGAGATAAGTAGCGCTGCTACGGTGGTTCTTGAATAAAGTCCCGTTGAAGTGAATCACTAGCAGCCATCAGGTGTACCGGTTGGCTAAACTCCAACATGGCTTTGAGGTCGCGAGTTCGATCTAGAGAGAAAAACGTTTTTTAGATGTTTTTTTAGCGTGGACTGTGAGCAATTTTTTAGCGAGCTTTTTGCGGTCGCTGGACTGTACGTTTCGTGGGCTGGCCCAGCATCGGACGCTGCAGGCGCCAGGAGCGCGAACGGGCGCCTGCAGCGCCGTATAGAAGCTCCCGGTTTCGAGTCCCACTTCTCCCTGAAATGTTTTCTTCGCCGTTTGCTTTTCAGCAGGTTGCTGGGCCGGCCCATTTCGTGTCCGTGCAAGCGCCAGGGGCATGAAACGGCGCCTGCAGCGCTCAATAGGAGCTCCCGGCGTCGACGTAGCGATCGATTTGCATACGGCGTCGCACTCCAAGTCGCTAGGTACCGGACAAGTCTGGGCCACATTCCCAACTCTCCCCGGCCCAACAACAGAAAGCGGAGCCTCAGCCAACACCAGCCCACTTCGTCACAAAAGTGAATTCAAACGCTCGTTCCAAGCAGCGGCGATCTGGATCGCCGGCAGGCATTGCCGGCGTCGCAGCCGCGGTCCCATCAGCGCCGCACAAGGCCTAGCCCGGCGCGCATTCTTCCTCCTCGTAACAGTGATCCACGAATCCGGCGGAAACATGTCGAAAAGCGTCAAATTTGGTAGACTTACCTTAGGCAAAGGACCCTTCCATGGCTGGATCGCCGTCGCCGCCGTTCTCCGATGCACGACGCGACGGATCATCTCCTTCTTCTCTCCCGCATGAAGCCCTAGTCTGGCCGGATCATCGGGTGGCAGGACTTCGTCGACCGTCGTTGTCACTTCATCTTCGTCGTACCCGGAATTGAAAAACTCACAGATGAGATCGGAAGGGGTCGGAGACGCCGGAGAGGCCGCCGGCGAGTCCCCATCCTCGTCCACGTCGTCCTCATCGGACTCTGCCAGAGCCCAAAACCGGCCGCCGACTTGCCGGCGATCCCCGGCCGATGATGGCAGGGCGCCTGCGGTCGCCTGCTTGATCGCCCCCGCCATACGCAGAAAACCCCCCTGTTGGGCTCTGATTAGCCACCAAGGTACATTGGGGGAAGGTGGGGCGGGGAACAACATCAGAGTTGCGCTAGCCTCCATTGGTATCCGGTGCAGCAAAGCAAACTGGTATTGGTATTTGACACCACAGTCGAGTCCTTCCGGCAGATGCATGCTCCGGTTATTCGTCATATATTCCAAAGTTGTACCCACGACCTAACCACCCCACGAGGCAACGACCTCCTCCGTGCGGTGGCGCCGCACCGCATTGAGGAGACCGCCGGCTCCCTCAAGCCCTGCTTCCCACATCATCCCTCCGCCGCGGCTCGAGGCATCGCCAGGCAAAGCCCGCGTGGCGTGCCGGCGGCAGGGCTCCTGACGGTTGCGGCAAGGGGTGTGCAGGAGGCGCCCGCCCTCGCTCCTACAACCGCGGTGATGCGTGGCGACGGCGCCGGTTGCGCGTCGGCGGTAGGCGGTCGGCAACAGGAGGCCGGCAGCAGTCGGACGACAGCGGCGGCGCGGCGGTTAGGCTCAATCTGCGCACATTTTGGCCAGGAGGGCTCGATATGTACCGTTTTGACGAAGGCCAGCGGCTCTACCCGCATCAGTTGGGCACCGGGTTGGCGGCCCCGAACATGGGGGTGGTGGCCTCCTCATTTTGCCGGACGTGGGCATCAAGATAAGGAGAGATGGTTGATCTTGGGATCTCATGGCTCCCAAAATAACCGGCCAGGCGGTGGCCCTAGTTGTCTTGGCGCGAAGTCACCGTTCTACCTGTGATCACTCCTCTTTGATCTATCCATTGGTGAGTCTAGGGCTTCTCCTTCGAAGGAAAACAGAGACTGGCGTATATGGCTTTCTTTGGACACCTTGATTGGATGGGGGCGGGGACAGTCGTGTAGACCCGCAAGATCAGCATAACCAGCTCCACCGGGGTATCGTGAAGCTCTGATTTGTTGACACCTTGAGACATGTCTGCACCAATATTTATATGGGACCAATAGATTGTTCTGATACAGAGGCCGGGGTAAACCCCCTTTTCGAAAAAAGAAAAAAAAAGGCATATTCTTGACGAATTCGGATGCATTGTCTGTGATAGTTGTCCAGATGATGCCAACAAAGGACCCGGAACAGATGAGGAAAATTGCCTGAGATGTTGTTTGCCTGTTTGGTATCGACAGTGTCGAGCCTGTATTTATTTGCAGCTTTCTTTCTTTCTTCAACTATAAAGAGAAGGAAGATGCTGTCGTAAAAACAAGCAAAACTGGGCAGCAGAGGTTATGCTCGTTTGCTAGAACCTCTCGTAGGTCATGTGGAACATCTGCTACACACATAACATCCCCTGTCCTCCTTGCATATGCGGCCATTTCATGAGCCAATTTGTTCCTGTTCCGTTTGACTGTGATGACCGACACCTCTTCAAAACTATGCATAAGGTATCTCACGTCAGTAATCAAAGGGAATAGTGAGGAGAGATTAGCATCTTTGCTCTTCAGCAGTGTGGCTGCATTTGCACAGTCCGTCTCGATACATAGCTTTCCCCAGTAGCGCTTCCTTATTTCTGCTAGACCGTAGAGAATGGCGGCCATTTCAGCTTCCTCAGATGAGTTGCATGGAGTCAGTTTTTTACAGATGGACAGGGCAACACGTCCATTGCAATCTCTGACAACAATGCCTGCATAAATCTCTCAAGTACTAATTAGGAATGATGCGTCGCTGTTTAATTTTCAGGTCCCGCTGTCTGGCGGCAGCCACCACTCAGTCTCAGCAGCGTTATCTGAGGCTGTGGCCTGATTGGGGTTGTTGCTTCTGTTTGTGATTGAACTGTCAGCCAGGGGAGCAGTAATCCCAGGGAAGATCGGCTGTTTCCCTTTAACTCTTGCAGCTAGAGCCTGACTACAGCATGGGTCTACATCTATATTGGAGGCCTGCATATTTGCCTCTGGATCGTTGTTGCCCATGTATGCAACGCCCAGCTCATTGTGGTATTTAACTAAGAATTGGACTGAAGCCCCAATCGTCGCTCTTCCTTTTGCATGAACACAGTCCTCACGTAGCCACCATGCACGCCACAGCACGAGCATGATTTTCTGCCGTATGTCCATACTGCATGTGTCCAGCAGCAGTTGTAGCCAATTCACCCCTGTATATTTGAACTTCTCTTCTGCCGGCAGGTCCCAGACCTGTCTCATCTCCATGCGGAGCGCCCTGGCCTTGGTGCATGCGACCGTAGCATGGTACTCGTCCTCTGTTTCCTTTCCACAGATATTACAAATGTTGTCAATCTCCGGTGTTCTTTTCCATTTGTTTTTCTTGGTGGCCAAAGTTTCAGTTGCGACACGCCACCCAAAAATACGAATTTTCTCAGGGCATTTGGATTTCCAAATTAAGTCCCAAATACTTCTGTTGTCGGCTTCGCATACTGAACTTGATGCATTAGCCCCCACTAGCTGTTTGAGCTGGAATCCCAGTTTGTATGCACTCCGGACAGTGAATATACCATTTTTCTCACTATGCCAGGCCACACAATCCTCAGCACTGGTGTTGGGTAGTTTAATTTTGCATATTTCTTCCGCATCAAACCCATAGAACAGATCCTTCACAAGGTTAACATTCCATTCATTGCCGTCAGAGGTTAGGAGCTGGTTAACCCATCTCAAACGTGACCGTCTCTTGAAAGTGGCCACTTTCAATCCGCTTTTCCTGGGTATCCATTGATCCCTTTGGATCTGAATCCTTCTTCCATTACCAACTCTCCAGATTAGACCTTTTTTGAGGAGCTCCAGTCCGTGCTCAATACCTTTCCATGCTTGAGAGGCGTCTGAAGCAAAGGATGTGTTGAGGAGTTCCCCATTTGGGTAATATTTTGATTTTAATACCCTCGCACACAGGCTCTCAGGGCGTTGTAGCAACCTCCATCCCTGTCTTGCTAGAATTGCTTGATTAAAAATTTGCATGTCACGAAAGCCTATTCCTCCTGCCCTTTTTGGTTTCACCAGTTGGTCCCATGCCGTCCAGTGGACTTTCCTACGCCCTTCCTCCTCACCCCACCAGAATTCTCTAATTAGTCGCTCGTATTTGTCACAGAAGCCGACTGAGAGTTTGAATACTCCCATTGTGAAGACCGGAAGGGCTTGCACTATGGATTTGACGTGGACTTCTTTCGCCGCAAACGACATGAATCTTCCATCCCAGTCGATACATCTCTTCATAAATCTGTCCATGATCGGTTGGAAGTTAACATCTTTCATTCTTCCTTCTGGTGTAGGTAGCCCAAGGTATTTGCTCTCAAAGGTTGATGTGTCAATAGCTAATATATTTTTAATTTCCTTTTGCACTTCTGGTGGGCAATGTTCACTGAATAAGATGGAGCATTTGCTATTGCTTAGAAGCTGCCCTGTACATCTCTGAAACAATGCCAATGCATCCTTCACTGCAAAAGCTTGCTCAGTAGTAGCCTTGAAGAAGACAAGGCTATCATGCGCAAACAACAGGTTTGAAATTCTAGGGCTGTTGCGTGCAACTTTCACCGGTGTAATACTTCCTCCCAACACTGCTTTCTTGAAGATATTTGCTAGTCCGTCCGCCACAAAGAGGAATAGGTAAGGGCTCAAGGGGTCACCCTGTCTAAGCCCCTTCGAAGGTGTGAATGGTTCAAGAACTTCCCCATTCATTCTCACTGAGAATCTCACTGAAGTTACACATTTCATCACCCAATTAATCCAAACCGGACTGAAACCAATCTTCTCCAGAGCACCTCGCAGGTAGTTCCAATCCACTCTATCATAGGCCTTTGCAAGATCCAACTTATATGCACAGTGGGTATTGTGTGGGTTTTTGCTATGTTGAATCTTGTGGAAACATTCGAATGCGATGATAGCATTATCAGTAATCAGCCTACCCGGAAGGAAGGCACTTTGGGTTTCTGAGATTAACTCATCTAGGTAGGGGCGGAGTCGGTTGACCAAACACTTGGATATGACCTTGTAGATTACGTTACATAGACTGATTGGCCTGAAGTCCTTGAGACTTTGTGGATTCCTTCCTTTCGGGATGAGTACAATGACCGTGTCATTGATACCTTCAGGCATGATGCCATCCTCAAAAAAATTCAGAACCGCTTCTATAACATCCTTCTTGACTATACTCCAGTTTCGCTGGAAGAACCGAGCCGGAAAACCGTCTTGGCCCGGTGCTTTTAGAGGGCCTATCTGAAACAGGGCATCGCTCACTTCTTTCTCTGAAAATTTTCCTGTGAGTTTTATGTTCATATCATCTTGGACTGATCGGGGTAGCAGCTCAATCAATTCAATTGGAACAACCTCTTCATCTTTTGTATACAGTTTTTTAAAGAAGTCTGTTGCCATAGCATTCAGTTCAGTCTTCTTTTCAATCCAGGTTCCCTCCTCATTCTTCAACTTTCTTATTTGGTTTTTCTTTTGCCGCCAAGTGGCTTTTTTGTGGAAATATCTTGTGTTCTGATCACCTTCTTTTATCCAAGTCGCTCGTGATCGTTGTTTCCACATAAGTTCTTCTCTGACTAGTAGCTCATCCAACTCGCTGGACACCTTTTTTATGCGTTGTGTGTTATCTTTAGAGTTGGCCTTCTCATACAGTACTTTCAGTTCCTTCCGCTTCCTGTTAATGCGCTTCCGTCTTCTTCCACAATTTCTTCAGACATGTAGTGTGCGCAGTCCTTGCGCTGTTCCTTTATATGCACACGATATCATTTGATATATGTATGTATGTATGTATGCTTGTTTGATGAAAATCAGATGATCACATGATGCAGCCCCTAGTATTATCAGTTGAGAACCACCCTGGTCATGGCGATATGTTGAGAAGATAGTAGTACGTACTGGTCTGCTTTGTTGTTGGGCATGGTGTGCTTGTTTCTACTGGTGTTGGGTTTACACTGACTGAAATCATCAGACTCGGGACTGAACACGATCGAGCTTTCGTTTACTGTGTCTTTTAGTTTCTCAGGCCACATCCTTGAGAAAGAGGGAGGGCTTTTGAATTCCTCTTGAAGCTAGCCCGAAGAACCCCGGCGGCGCGGTGGTGGCGGAAAAGCGGCGAAGCGACGAAGAGGCGAGGCGGCGAGGGGAGGGCGCGTGGCTGTGTGCTGTGCGCGTGACGAGCGCGGGATTTTATAGGCGTGCGCGAAGCGGTGTGCTAAATCTACCGCGTAGCATGCCGCTTTCTCCCGCGCGTGGTAAGTTTCCGCCACCGCTGGAGCGTGCGGAACCAGTCATCGCGCGCTAAAACCTAATTTTACTGCGCGGGCGCGCCTTTTGCCGCGCCTGTTGGAGATGCTCTAATGCTATGCTGGTGAAACAATCGCCGTATCTCCAACTGAACATGAGTTTTACTGTGTGTTTTGGTACGTCCAGAGCAGCGTGACAAGAGGGTGTGGGCTTCAAGGTCGATCATGAGTGGAGAAGATCACGACGACTCCTTGTCTTTGAAGACGACAGGACAGGAGATAAGGAGGATGTAAACCAGAAGAGGAAGCATGATCACACTGACAGCAGAGCCGTCTCCAATTCCAACCCGTACGCGCTGCTTCCATCCTCGACTTGGTCCAATTGTATGACTCGAACAACATTCACGCGCCAGTCCCTTTCGGTGATGTGTGGGAAAGGAGTATTTAACCAAAAACTACCACAATTCACGGAACCGTGACGAAAAACTACCACTTTACGATTTTGTCCCGAAAACTACCACTTTTTTCCTAATCCGTAGTAAAAAACTACCAAGTCGCGAAATCGCTCGCTTAGCCCGTGCTAAGCACAAATCTGACCGCTTGGGCCCATCTGTCAGCATCAATCTTCTTCCTCCTCTCTCTCTCTCATTTCCACGAACACCTTAAGTGCACTCCGCCGCTCTGCCCCCGCCGGCCGGCGAGTCCCACCACCTGCGCTGCCCTCCGCCAAGCTCGGCGCGCTGCCCGTGCTGGCGCACCCTGACGGGCCCGATCCCGCCGGAGCTCGGCGCGCTGCCCGTGCCGGAGTCCAGCTTCCACGACTGTCCAAGCTGCTCCTCATCAACAACGAACTCTCTGGCCAGTTTCCCGCGGAGATTGGCAATTGCACGTCCCTCGACCGGTTCCGGGCAAGCGGCAACCACATCGCCGGCGCGATACCACCGGAAATTGGCATGCTTGGGAGCCTCAGCTTCCTGGACCTGGGCTCCAACCGGCTGTCCGGTGCTCTCCCCACAGAGTTATCAGGATGCCGGAACCTCACGTTCGTCGACCTCCACGACAATGCCATCGCCGGCGTGCTGCCGTCAGGGCTCTTCAAGGAATTGCTCTCGCTCCAGTACCTTGACCTCTCCTACAATGCCATCTCTGGCGCGCTCCCGTCCGACATCGGCCTGCTCACTTCGTTGACAAAGCTCATTCTCAGTGGCAACCGGCTGTCCGGAGCGATGCCACCGGAGATTGGCTCGTGCTCCCGCCTCCAGCTCCTCGACGTCGGCGGCAACTCGCTGTCCGGTCACATTCCGGGGAGCATCGGCCAGATTCCGGGATTGGAGATCGCCCTTAACCTCAGCTGCAACAGCTTCTCCGGCTCGATGCCAGCGGAGTTCGCAGGGCTCGTGAGGCTTGGGGTGCTCGACGTGTCACACAACCAGCTCTCCGGCGATCTCCAGGCTTTGTCTGCGCTACAGAACCTCGTGGCGCTCAACGTCTCCTTCAACGGCTTCTCCGGCCGGCTTCCGGAGACGGCGTTCTTCGCGAAGCTTCCGACCAGCGACGTCGAGGGCAACCAGGCACTGTGCCTCTCGCGGTGCTCTGGTGGTGCAGGCGACCGTGAGCTCGAGGCACGCCGCGCCGCTCGTGTCGCGATGGCTGTCCTGCTCACCGCCCTCATCGTCCTCCTGGTGGCCGCGGTGCTCGTCCTGTTCGGGTGGCGCCGGCGCGGCGAGCGTGCTAGCGAGGACAAGGACTCCGAGATGTCGCCGCCGTGGGACGTGACGCTGTACCAGAAGCTGGACATCGGCGTGGCCGATGTGGCTCGCAGCCTCACTCCGGCGAACGTGATCGGCCACGGGTGGTCCGGCGCGGTGTACCGTGCTAACATCCCGTCGTCCGGCGTCACGGTCGCCGTCAAGAAATTCCAGTCATGCGACGAGGCGTCCGTGGAGGCGTTCGCGTGCGAGATCAGCGTGCTGCCCCGGGTGCGACACCGCAACATCGTCCGGTTGCTGGGATGGGCGTCCAACCGCCGGACGCGACTCCTCTTCTACGACTACCTCCCGAACGGCACTCTCGGCGGCCTTCTGCACGGTGGCGCTGCCCTCCATCAAGCTTCCGGTGGGACTCGCCGGCCGGCGGGGGCAGAGCGGCGGAGTGCACTTAAGGTGTTCGTGGAAATGAGAGAGAGAGAGGAGGAAGAAGATTGATGCTGACAGGTGGGCCCAAGCGGTCAGATTTGTGCTTAGCACGGGCTAAGCGAGCGATTTCGCGACTTGGTAGTTTTTACCACGGATTAGGAAAAAAGTGGTAGTTTTCGGGACAAAATCGTAAAGTGGTAGTTTTTCGTCACGGTTCCGTGAATTGTGGTAGTTTTTGGTTAAATACTCGTGGGGGGAAAGGGATGTTACCTTGCTCCGCTCGGAACATCCAAATCGAAAGTGAACCGCATGGCAATCTCATATATTGGTGTTTATTATATATAAGGAAAAAATGATAAGCCATAGTGCAAAAGTCAAGTAAAAACCCAACAAAATGCCAGCAAAAAGTAGCGGCTACGTGCGATCCGATATTTTGTTTTTTTAAAAATGGTTTGAAGATGAAATATTTGTTGCCAGATGAATCTTGTTTTCTGAACGACCGATGTTTTCATTGGGAAAAGGCCGGCTTTTTACCCCAAACAAATTAGGGATAAGTATATTTTTCGTCCCTCAACTTTACCGATGGTATAAAAATGGTCCCTCAACTACAAAACCAGAAAAATCTAGTCCCTCAATTGTTGAAACCGGATATTTTTCGTCCCTCAAACGGATTCAGGTGGTTTTGTGCTGACGTGGCATGGTTTTGACCACTGCACTCGCCACATCATGGTCCAACTCATCTTCATCTTCCTCTTCTATCTTCTCTCTTTCTCTCACCCAGGCCGGAGAAGAATCCGATGACACATGGTTACCATGGGCCTGGCCTCAGGGCGTCTCCACACGGAAGCTAGCGGCGGCTACGAGTGCCTGCTGCTGGTCGTACACCGTTGTGACGGCGCGTTCCACTCCCTAGTTGTCAAAGTAGTGCACGGTGGCCATGTGCCACTGCCCACGCCCTCGGACGGCAGCGCCGGCACATTCACAGGGAAACAGGGTCGCACATCACGAAGGGCGCCATGCACATGCCATCTCGGGCTCCACACGGTGCGGCACCAGCGGTCTCAGCACGGCTGCACGGCTCGCCGGACCTGTTGCCGCTGCCGTCGGCCGAGCGGGGCAGGAGCGGGAGCGAGAGGATATCGTCAGGGATCAGGCTTGGAACCAAAGCGGGAGTTAGCTGGGGGCCGACGGGGCAGCAGCGGGAGCATTTGTCAGGCTCAGAACCAGCGCGGCAGTGAGCTAGGGGATCCCCTGTAAACAACAGTCGTTAAGAATCCACAAACCAGCAAGGCTCGAGACGAACCTTTAGCAAACATAGCCAGATTTTGTACGTTGTGTTTCTAGCCGACTGGTTTGTGTGTATGTGCGTGAGACTTGGGCGTTTCCGGCCGAGGCCAAATCAATTTACTTGGCAGGAGGATCGATCAAGTTGCGTATGGATGTATCATTAGCAGCGAAGGAAGAGGTGGACGAGTACAAAGGTGAGGCCACGGTTGCCGGAGGCAGCGGAGCAGACGTGTGGTGAGGTGCTTCCCTGTGCATAGAGAGAGAGAGAGAGGAGAAGAAGACAAAAGTGAGCTGGACGACGATGTGGCGAGGTCAGTGGTCAAAAGTCAAAACCATGCCACATCAGCACAAAACCACCTGAAGTCGTTTGAGGGACAAAAAATATCCGGTTTCAACAATTAAGGGACTAGGTTTTCCTGGTTTTGTAGTTGAGGGACCATTTCTAAACTATCGGTAAAGTTGAGGGACGAAAAATATACTTATCCCAACAAATTAACTGATAATGCTGGTCCGGCACACTCGGTTTATCGTGTCTTGTCAGAATTTAGAAACTTCCCGGTATTGGTTGGTACTTGGAACATGATGCGTCGCCGGTGTATAAATGACTGTGATGTACTCCATCCGTTCCTAAATATTTGTTTTTTTTTAAGATTTTAAATGGACTATCATATACGGATATATATAGACATATTTTAGAGTGTAGATTCACTCATTTTACTTCATATGTAGTCACTTGTTGAAATCTCTAGAAAGACAAATATTTAAGAACGGAGGAAGTAGGTGCAAAGTTAATTGATCTGTTACTGCTGACAATAGCTTCAAAATCTTGTGACAAATGCTATGCTGGTTCTCAACAATCAACAATTAACACCATGTTCTGCTCCTTTCAGTCATGTCTAGGCCAGACCTTTCTTGATCCCTTCGGAACCGCCTCGTGGCCCTTGGAAAATGATCGTTGAGCGAATGGACAGATCTGATTTCCTTTTATTTATTTCAGTTTGATCACGAGGATTAGTCACGATTCCGGTCTGTTGGCGAACATGTGGTTCAAAATGTCACGTGTCTTAGATCACAAGTGGCAGTCACGCGATGTTGATGGGAAGACCGATCCAATAATCCTATTTGGTCTGTAATATAAAGATAATATGTTTCTTTACTTTCTGCCGGTAGCTTGTAAGACATTGTGGTTTTAGTTAAATGAAGTTAGAGAGGAAACTTTCTTTTTCAAAAAACAAATCACGATAAGTGTAGATGATATTTATTAAAATACTTTCGACCCAAAAACATGAAAAATTACAATTAGGGGCTCATGGCCACAAACAAAGTCAATCTCCATCATGAGCCAAAGACATGCCGCTTCACAATGCTGCCGCTCTGCAGCCTGACATTGCATTCTGTGGCCGAGAAGTCGTTATGCTAAGGTCCAACTGAACCAATGTCACAGAGAAGAAGTCGTCGTTGTAGAAACCTTCCGAAGAAAGGAAACACATAGCGGAGACATCTGTTGAAGTAAACTTTCGTCAGGTTCATAGTTCACAACGATCACGTAGAGAACATGGCTAGATCGGGGAAGGAACACAAACCATCAAAGAATGGTTTGTCCACAACTTTGTTGTTGCCGCAAAAAAAACGCATGAACGGTCTTTCACCGTCAACAGTCCTGCCTACCCGCAACACCACCATCTTTAAGGAGTGGGGTGAAGAGGAATATCTCGACCCTAACTCAAAGATGCGTAAAGCCGCTCACCTAGATCCAAAGGATCCAAGTCTGGTGAAATTCCGCGTAGAGATGTTTCGAAGTACATTCTGTTCCATTTCATTTTATTCTATTGTGTAGGAAGTATGTTTGATATTTTGAAGACAAGAGGAGACAACGATGATCGTACTGACAACAGTGCCCGAGCAATCGAGGGTCTCCAATTTCTATCCTCGACTTGTGAAAATGAATAAATCTAGCATCATGCTATCTAGTAGCATGGCGACGCCCCTGCCTTGGACGTCATGCAAATGAGTCATTTTGTGAATATATATATATATATATATATATATATATATATATATATATATATATATATATATATATATATATCAGGTTCATTCTAGGCTAAAGTTTCAGAAAAAGGTCAGATTTATCCATTTTCACTCATGTGTGGGTGTCGCTTTCAGTGATGTTTGTCATGCATGTTATTTGGTCTGTTCAGAATAGGTTGTGCTTGTTGAAATCGACTTTTTAACAACTAAACACAACTACATTTGTTCGTTTTCTTTTGTTCTAGTTTGATTCACGAGAAACAATGATTATTCTCGGGAAGGAAATAAGAGACTCTTTTGTTTTTATTTCTCCATTCTTAAGGTGGAGACAGAAGTGGCGCCAGACGAGGCTGATGATTCATCTGTTATCCTTTTTCTTTAGAAAAATAACTTGAAGATCAAATGCTGGTTGGGTTTGTTAGACAACGTTACATCACGATCCAGGAGAAGGTGTTCGGCTGGTACTAGGGATAGAGATAGATCTTGGTTGTTAGTTTAAACATATTACAATTGTAACCATCTCTATCTCCTTCCTCCTTCTCCAAGTAATCTCATCCGAGATTCCCTCTCTGTAACGATCTTCTGATCGCCCTCCTGTACCGATCGTTGGGGTCGCGTCCCCCTCTCCATATAACATGAACCACGTCCCTCGAGAGAGGTAAGACGTTTTCCGCTATCGCACAGGGTTGATATATAAATGTGAGTTGTTTTCCTGAAAGACCAGTGTCATTGCTGGTGTGTGGATTGGATCGGCTAGCTCCAGAGCCGTTGGATCCTGCTCATGACGATCGTTTGTTCTGACTGCTTCAGCGATCCGGTGCTTTGCAACATGAGTGATGTTCCGTTCGAGGGTTTGCAACATGACCATGTTGCAACGACTCGTTAGCTGCCCCAAACATTTTTCTGATTGTTTGCAGCTTGCCTTAACATACCCCGCTGTTGTGAGAGGAAAAAGTTAAACACAGTGAATTATGCAACCCAATACTCTGTACCCTGAGCCATGTTGT
>NC_041389.1:706218241-706224238 GCF_002162155.2 Triticum dicoccoides | reverse complement strand
TTGCAATATGACCAATATGTGCACAAATGTTTTGTTGTCAGTGTCTCCGCGACAATGGTAGGACATGGCGCGAGGCGCACACGACAACACCATCAGACATGGGTGCAGCCGGCTGGTGGCTCAGTCAGCGTTAGAGGGGGTTCGTTGTGGCTAGAAGAGGAAGACCGTTTGAAGGAGCAGGAAGGCTCACGGCCCTCAGATTTCCATCCGATGGTCCACTCTGATTTGACGAGCTCAATTTTTATTTCGAGCCCATTCACTTGTTTAATGGTACAGCGTAGTCGTTTTGAATATACTCCCTCTGTTCCTAAATGTAAGTATTTTTAGAGAGAGATTTCAATACCTACTACTCCCTTCATTCCATATTACTCGTCGCTGGTTTAGTACAAAGTTGTACTAAACCAGCGACGAGTAATATGAAAGTACATATGGAGCAAAATGAGTGAATCTATACGCTAAAATATGTCTATGTACATCTGTATGTACTTCATATCAAAATCTCAAAAAAGAGTTATATTTAGGGAGGGAGTAGTATAGTATGCGGCTACCAGAAATTCAAAACTTCCCGGGAACTCTGGCCACGACTTGGAAAATAAGCACACAGTTTTTTAAGGAAAAAAAAAGGAAAACGGGAGTGGTTGGATATTGGAACATGACGATGCTCGTGACGCGACGCCGACGTCGGCGGCGGGGGTGACGCCGGCCGGACGCCAGCACGTCGTCGGCCACCCATCCATCCACCCACCCGTTCCCACCTGTCCCGGAGGCCGAAGCCGCAGCAGCCGCATGGAAAAAGAAGGTAATGAAAGCAGCCACGCTCAATCCCGGCGGTCAACGCCCACCGGGAGGACGGCATCTGATCTCGATCGCCATTTATTTACCCCGCACCTCGCATCCACCGAGCTCCTCACCTCACCTCACCCAGCGGCGGCGACCGGAGGATGCCGAGGCACTCCGCGGCTTCCCCTATTTATACGGCACTCGCGCGCCTCGCCAATTTCAACAGCGGCCGCCGCGTCCTCCTCGCCTCCAGAAACACGAGCTCCAGCTCTGCTAGAAGTAGCGCCAAGACCAGACCTTTTCTGTGCCTATCCGTGTTGCTCCTCCTGATTCTTGTTGTGACCGCCGTCTTCTTGTTCCCGCCAGCGATCATGTCTTCCTCTTCCTCGTCGGCGGCGACGGCTGCGTCCGTGCCGTTCCAGAGCCCGAGGAAGGTGGTCAAGAAGGTGCTGTCCTTGTCCCAGTCCGAGGGCCAGGGCGCCACCGTCCGCCGGAGCATCGGCGGGTACGACACCACCAACCCCTCTCTCAATCGCCGTGAATTCTCAATTTCTCATCATGGGGAGCTAGCGTTGACCTCCGTCTGTCTCTTCTTGATGTTGCTGCTGCAGGCACGAGGTCCGGAACCTGGACCCGTTCCTCCTGCTCGACGAGTTCTCCGTCTCCAAGCCCGCCGGATTCCCCGACCACCCTCACCGGGGCTTCGAGACCGTCACCTACATGCTAGACGTACGGACGCATGCTCTGCTTCTTCCATCTTTCTTCTGAAACTTGCTCTGCTTTCGTCTTCTGCCTCTATCATCTTGCCTGCAATGTGTTTGCTGAAATGCTGTTCTGTCTTCTTGGTTTCTGCCGATGCAGGGGGTGTTCACCCACCAGGACTTCTCCGGACACACTGGCACCATCAGGACCGGAGATGTGCAGGTTCGATAATACTCATCCGATTCTTCAGAGATGCCACCATTCATTCATGCACTTGGCCCATTCTGTTTTGACTTGAGAACTAACATTGCATCTGAATGCTCTGTTCCTCATCAGTGGATGACGGCCGGGCGCGGCATCGTGCACTCGGAGATGCCGGCGGCCGACGGTGTGCAGAAGGGCCTGCAGCTTTGGATCAACCTCGCCTCCAAGGACAAGATGTATGTACCCTAGGAAGGAAGCCAACTATCAATCTTGTTTACACGGCAATGATCAATCAATCGACACTAACTCTGCTTTTGCCAAATGCTTGAACAAACAATGGCAGGATCGAGCCCCGGTACCAGGAGCTCGAGAGCAAGGACATCAGCCAGGCCGAGAAGGACGGCGTGGCGGTGCGAATCATCGCCGGGGAGGCATTCGGGGTGCGGTCGCCGGTCTACACGCGGACGCCGACCATGTACATGGACTTCACAGTGCAACCAGGTTCGCAGCTCCACCAGCCAATCCCAGAGGGCTGGAACGCCTTCGTGTACATCATCGAGGGGGAGGGCGTGTTCGGCAAGGAGGGTGCAGCGCCGGCGAGTGCACACCACTGCCTCGTGCTCGGCGCAGGGGATGGGCTCAGCGTGTGGAACCGGTCTGGCGCACCGCTACGGTTCGCCCTTGCGGCAGGGCAGCCGCTGAACGAGCCGGTGGTGCAGCAGGGGCCCTTCGTCATGAACTCGCGTGCCCAGATCCAGCAGGCCATGGAGGATTACTACTATGGCCGCAACGGCTTCGAGAAGGCCAGCCAGTGGAGCTCCGCCTGATTCTCATCGGTGTCTCGCTGTGATGATGATCAACATCGCGGTGCATTGTGGTGCAAAACATTGGGAAGGAAAGGGAAATTGCATTGTACCATTATATTGATGCCTTTGTGTAGAATGTAGTAGCAGTCTGTTTTTCTTTGATTCTTTTTTTTTACTTGTTTATAGGAAAAAATCTGATACAATAAAAGTGTGTAATGTGGAGGAACTTATTAATGATTGTTTCATCATAAAAAGGCGAATTGTTTCATCATTTATTTGGGCAAGCAGAGCAAGGGGCAATAATGGGTGGATTTCAAGTGGGGGCAAAGAACATTCAAATTTCAAATGGTGCTCCATGGTCAAGCGTTTCAGATTTGGACAGGTGAAAATAAATATGAGCCACCAACCCTTTGTTTGATCTTATCAGTCCCTTGCTTCTTGACCGCTTTATTCTCTCATGATGCAGTTCTATTCCAATGTATATGTAGTGATCAAATTGTAGATGCAGATGGTTTCAAAGGATTCGTCATGTGTCACAAAAATGCTAGTACAATTTAATTGATGCTGCCAAATTTTATTATCTCTGGACTTCGGTCAGCTTACGCTGGTCCTCTAAAACAATGTACAAAGTTATTGTATATGGTTGATAGAAATTCAGAGTGCTTTGTGTGATAGCAATGCAGAGTGCTGCTATTAAACATAGTGTTGTGTGCGCAGACAGATTTAGCAGCGTGCCTGTTGTAGAGGTCTTGATGAGCTATATAATTCTTCCTACATAAATCATTAGCTACAAAGTCGTAGCTATATATCTTCAAGGCTGAGCTGCTGTAAAAGTTTCATAATTTTTTGACTGTTGGTTTAGAAGTTATGTATTTTCCTAATTTGCTGTCCTAAATGGCTGACAGATTTGCTACTCAAAGTTGAGTTTGCTCTTGGCCATCTTAGACTTGTATAGGATGAAAAATCCTTGCTCCGGTGAAATTTCATGATTTTTGTACTTGTGATTTAGAAGCTAACAAAATAAAATGAAGGGTGACTATCTGAATTTTCAGAGAGATAGTGTGGTTTGACTTGAATTGAAGATTGTGCCTACTTAATGAGAAGACAAAAAATGGTATCTTCGCTAAAGTTGTTGCTCTTTTTTGAAGTTTTCAAACATGTATCTGTTGGATGCGTTGATTTTGTAGATTAAAAGATACAAAAAAGGTCATTTAAAAAATAGCAAACAGAGAAACAATCACATTTTTGTAACACATCCATCATATTTTGGATTTGAGATCATCCGTATGTATTTCAGATAAAAAGATGCATACTATGTTATAGTTAGTACATTGTCAGGTAGAGCAATCATTTTATTGGTACCACATTTTTCATGAATTCAACTTCAAAGTTACAAGATTCAAAGAGACCCGCACGGGCGTGCATTTGGCTCTCAAGGAAGACCCTCTCTTTGCTGACAGGACAACTGCGTCTGGCTCTCAGGGAAGGCCCTCTCTTTGTCAGACATGACAACCGAGGCCATCCATGCAAGGAGAGGCGCTTTGACCTCACCAAGATCTCCAAGGAGCCCAGCGCTGCCATAGTAACGCCGGGCATCCTCTCCCAGCCTGTTGAGCCTGTGTGTAATGTCTCTGTGCTCGATGCTGTCGATGTCTAGTTGGTGCGACTGAGGAAGAAGTGGAGGATTATGTCAGGTCGAACCGCAAGAACGATGATTGTTTGGCCCTCCTTAACATAACCTCTTCCACCGATCTGGTGTCACTGCTCTGCTTTGTTCGACTCTCCTTTGTTAGTTGTGGATTATACATTTTATGTGTTTACCATTTGAACAATTATCTATCGTCGGCCTGCCATGTATGGGCGCTATCCAGCTTTGGTTTTGGTGGCCTAGCAAATTGCCCTATCTGTTTTTTCTTATAACAATTACATTTTCCTTCCTAATTGGCGCCAACTCCGGCATTAACACCTAAAAACAAATCATGTGCTTAAATTTGCCCCTCTACCGTATGGTTCCCTCATGAAAATACTCTTATGAGCCCTTTCCTTCCAGTCAAGGGCCTTTAATCGTGTTCAGGACACTTTCTGGACAAGTTTGCCTTTTCTTACATGTGGGGCCGTGTCAAATCATTCCAAAACCCCAGTCTCGTTTCCACATCTATCATTTGGTCTCTCCTCTCATCTACTCTCTCTCGACAAGAACCTTAACACTAGCTCTTTGATTTCATCTCTTACTGGCGGCTGACGAGGGAGAGCGCTGGGATTGAGATGCAGCGGGACTGGATATGATTCCACGACTCATCTTCACCATGTTCCGATGGTTGAGGCAGCGAGCACACGGGATGGTTGGCGTTCGTGGTTGATGCGGCGGCAGAGAGCGGAGCTCACAAAATTACGTCGAGGTCCATGGACTACCAAACGACGACCATTGCCGCCGCCAGAATGAGCCGCTGTCGCCGCCCCCATATCGAAGCCGGCCTGATCTTGTCGATGACAGCCGTGAAGTCTTCGTGCACATGCCCCTAAGGACCAGTGCCTTGGAGCCGCAGTCGTCGTTGTTGAATTTTTTAACCAAATATTGCCATTGCGCACGCACAACAAGGAACCCTAATCTCACCGCCCTAAGGAGCTGGCAGGAATCTACGCCAGAGCTCTGTCTGATACGTCTGAACAAATGAACTTGAGGAGGATCGGAGTCCGGAAAACTGAATTGAAAGAGCGCCGCCATCCGTCCAAACACCGCCCCTACGAGGACTAAAACTCTACCTACCTACTAGCGGGAGTCAAGACACCAGGATTCTCCTCCCCGCCATCGGCCGCCGGAGTGGCAGGCGGAGGGAAGGCGAATCCACGGGCTCGTCGGCGGAGATTGAGAGGAGGAAGGCGTTTCCAATTCGCCTTGGAAGAAAGGAATGAAAGAAAAGCCAAGACTATCGTAGTTAATTAATACATAGCAACTTCTGTTTTTGTCTATATCCATTCAATAGGGCCGTGTTTGGTTACATTGCCAATCTAGCCTGGCCCAGCAAGCCTGGCTCTACTGAGCCGGTTTGAGGGGATGCAGGCAAAAAAAAAACCAAGATGCACATAGTTTGGTTGCCTGCATGCCCCTAGTTGCATGAGACAACCATTTTTGACCCGGTGTTTGGTTGCTCGCGTTGCATTAGGCGTACATATGACATGGTGTTTGGTTGCAACCTACATAAAATGTTGTCACCACTTCTAACTAGTGCTGAGCTTACCACACACAATCTAAACATTGTAGTGCCAGCTAGTTAAACAAATGAGAGTTCATCCTAACTACTATGAAATGACAGTTCAAATTATTAAGAGCCATTGGCTAAATAGGGGATAGTTCATCGGTGTTGCTGCTACCAGATATTCCTCTTCCTCTTCCTCTTCATCATCATCATCATCATCATCATCATCATCATCATCATCATCATCATCATCATCATCATCATCACCATCATCACCATCATCACCATCATCACCATCATCACCATCA
>NC_041389.1:706150053-706217952 GCF_002162155.2 Triticum dicoccoides | reverse complement strand
ATCATCATCATCATCATCATCATCATCATCCAAGCGCTCTGGTCGGTCGAGGCTCCAACGATGGGTGAGACACGCAGTGGCTCGCCAATCGGCCACCACCCAAGTCGCGGCGATTGAGCCCGACGAATCTCTCTACGACCTATTCGACCTGTCGACTGGCTCCGTAGAGACCGCATCCGAGTGCGATAGCAGTGATCCAGCGGCGGAGGTCCTGATGGTCAACGGGCCCCGTAGTCCTCCCGGTTTCCTCCGCGGCGACGGGATGGACGACGAGGACAACCCCGCTCAAGCCCATGAAGAGTACCAACCCGAGCCGCTCACTTCCCAGCAGAGGGAAGAACTTCGCCGCCGGAACATGGATGCCCTGCATACTCCCATTGCAGGAGAAACACCTGAGGCTCGTGCCCTGGAAGAGGCGCGTTTAGCCAATCTGGCTGAACGCACTCGACTGGAGAACCTTCAGCGAGCACTCGACGAGCGCGCGCGTCAACGAGTTACCAACTCCAACCGACGCCAGCTCTTTCCGCAACCGACTCAGGTATATCGAACCCCAATTCAGAATTTGGCAGCTGCAGCCCGCATAGCAGAGTCAATTCAGGCCTCTCAGTCAGAGGCTGGAAGAGGCTTGATGCAGATTAGAGATTTGCTCCGAGCGGCAGGAGATCAGAATTCAGCTGTGTCGCAGTCGCGCAACAGGATTCACAGACGATCCGTCGCTGCGAATACTGTTCAGTCGGCTCACAGTCCAAGGTCGCCTCTGAGGCGCGTGGGATGTGAGCGCCGGCGGGACCACTATGATGATCGATTTGATCGTGATGACAGGTGTCGAGTGCCCACTCCTCCTCCGAGAAGTGGATCTAACACCCATCGGCAGCAAGATGACAGACGCCATCTCAGTGTTGGGCGGAGAGCTCCTGTCGACCCCAGAGAGCCAGGCTTTGACGCGAGATCCATCATCGTGCAAGGTTTGGTCGACCGGAACAGAGCTCATAGAGGTGGTCATGACAGAGATGTGCCAACGAGCAGCCGAGTCCACGTTTCAGGTCCAGAATGTTTTAGCAGAGCGATCAGAGCCGCGGTGATAACCCCCAACTTCAGGTTGGCGACTGGGGTGAGTAAGTTCACCGGGGAGTCTAAGCCTGAAACTTGGCTCGAAGACTACCGAGTGACTGTTCAGATTGGTGGCGGTAATGATGAGGTGGCCATGAAACATTTTCCACTTATGCTAGAGGGTTCGGCCAGGGCGTGGTTGAATCAGTTAGCTCCCAGCAGCATTTACACCTGGGAAGATCTTTCTCGAGTGTTCGTCAGGACGTTTGAGGGAACTTGCAAGTGACATGCCGGATTGACGGACCTACAAGTTTGTGTGCAAAAGCCGAGTGAAACACTGAGGGATTACATCCAGAGGTGGATCACTTTGCATCATACTGTAGAGAATGTGTCAGATCATCAAGCGGTTTGCGCCTTCAAGGATGGCGTTAAGAACAGAGAGTTGAGCCTGAAGTTTGGTCGAACTGGAGATATGACCCTGAGTCGGATGATGGAAATAGCCACCAAGTACGCCAACGGCGAAGAAGAGGACCGACTCCGGAGCAGCAAGTACAAGCCAAGTCAGTCGGATAAAGGAAACTCCAGTCAGAAGCAAAACCGGAAGGCCGAGCCAGCAGCTCCTGGAGAGGCTCTGGCCGTGACACAGGGCAAATTCAAAGGGAAGCCCAAAGGATCTTTGAACCCCAAGAAGGTAAAAGATAAGGAAGGTAATGATGTGATAGATCTGCCGTGTCATATCCACACGAAGAAAGACGAAGAGGGTAACTTCATCTACCCAAAGCATACCACTCGCCAGTGCCGGCTCTTAATCCAGCAGTTCCAAGGGAAATAGCCGAAGGACAAAGAGAAGGAGTCGGACAAGGCTGAGGACAAGGAGGACAGTGATGGAGAGTACCCTCATGTCAACTCCACTCTGATGATTTTTGCTGATGTAGAGAGCAAAAGTCGACTGAAAGTGATCAACCGTGAGGTCAATATGGTCGCCCCGGCGACACCAAACTATCTGAGATGGTCTCACACTCCCATTACTTTCCACCAGTCTGACCATCCTACTCATATTGCCACCCCTGGGAGGCAAGCACTGGTGGTCGACCCGGTCGTCGAAGGCACTCGACTGACGAAGGTATTGATGGATGGCGGCAGCGGGTTGAATATATTGTATGCAGAGACGCTCAAGGGAATGGGCATTCCGATGTCCAGGCTCAGTTCCAGCAACATGAGTTTTCACGGAGTCATCCCAGGAAAGAAGGCTGAGTCACTCGGCCAAATAGCTCTGGATGTGGTGTTCGGCGACTCGAAGCATTTTCGCAAAGAGAAGCTGACATTTGAGGTCGTGGATTTCCGGAGCGCCTACCACGCTATCTTGGGAAGACCAGCCTACGCCCGCTTCATGGCTCGACCATGTTACGTGTACCTTAAGTTAAAGATGCCTGGCCCCAAAGGCGTGATCACCGTCACTGGCAACCGGAAGAAAGCAGAAGAGTGCTTCCAGAAAGGCTCAAAGATCGCAGATGACCAGATAACAGTGGTAGAGCTAGAGGGATACAAGAAGAATGCAGATCCGAGTGATTTACTGCAGGCCAAGAAGCCCGCCACAGAGTCAGCATTTCAGTCGTCCGGTGAGACGAAGCCAGTTCACATCCACCCGACTGACCCCAATGCAGCTCCGACCCATATTTCCACAACACTCGACTCTAAATAGGAAGAAGCGCTCATCCAGTTCCTCCGTGAGAACTGGGACATCTTCGCATGGAAGCTAGCTGACATGCCGGGTGTTCCCAGGGGACTGGCTGAGCATCGCCTTAGAGTCGATTCAAAAGCAAAACCTGTTAAAGAACATCTTCGACGGTCCGCCGTTCAGAAGAAAAAAGCCATTGGCGAAGAGGTGGCTCGACTCCTTGCCGCAGAGTTCATCCGAGAGATATACCACTCCGAGTGGCTCATCAATGTCGTTATGGTTCCCAAAAAGGACAATTCCCTCTGTATGTGCATTGATTTCAAACATATCAATCGGGCCTGCCCGAAAGATCATTTTCCTCTCCCTCGCATCGTCCAAATTGTCGACTTGACCGCAGGGTGCGAGAGATTGTCTTTTCTAGACGCTTATTCCGGGTATCATCAGATCCGTCTGTATGGGCCCGACGAAATCAAAACAGCTTTCATCACTCCATTCGGGTGCTTCTGCTATATCACCATGCCATTCGGCCTCAAGAATGCCGGAGCCACGTTCATGAGAATGATTCAAAAGTGTCTACTCACTCAAATCAGTCAGAATGTGGAAGCATACATGGATGATATCGTGGTCAAGTCGCGAAAGGGTTCCGACCTGTTGACTGACTTAGCTGAAACATTTGCCAATCTCAGGAGGTATGATATCAAGCTCAATCCTTCAAAGTGCACATTCGGAGTACCTGGCGGAAAGTTACTCGGTTTTCTCGTTTCCGAATGAGGAATCGATGCTAACCCAGAGAAAGTTGGCACCATACTCCGAATGAAACGCCCTGTGCGTGTGCATGACGTCCAAAAGCTTACTGGATGCTTGGCCGCGTTAAGTCGATTCATCTCTCGCCTCGGTGAAAAGGCGTTGCCCCTTTACCGACTGATGAAAAAGGCAGACAAGTTCGAGTGGACTCCAGAGGCTGATGCAGCGTTTGCCGAGTTAAAAACTCTGCTCTCCACCCAGCCGGTGCTTGCTGCTGCAATCAGCAAAGAGCCTCTGTTGCTTTATATTGCAGCCACAGGACAAGTCGTCAGTACAGTACTTACGGTCGAGCGGGAAGAAGAAGGGAAAGCCTTCAAAGTTCAACGCCTAGTGTATTATCTCTCTGAAGTTTTAACCCCATCGAAGCAAAGATATCCTCATTATCAGAAGCTCGTATATGGGATCTACATGACCATGAAGAAGGTTGCTCATTATTTCTATGATCATGACATTACAGTCGTCAGCGACGCACCATTGTCAGAAATTCTGCACAACAGAGATGCAACTGGCCGAGTGTCTAAATGGGCGATTGAACTCCTTCCCCTTGATATCAAATTTGAGGCAAAGAAAGCCATTAAGTCCCAGGCTATAGCAGATTTCCTTGCTGAGTGGATTGAGCAACAACAGCCGACTCAAGCCCACTCGGAGCATTGGACCATGTTCTTTGATGGCTCTAAGATGTTAAATGGTTCTGGTGCTGGGGTTGTCTTGGTTTCCCCCCGAGGAGACAAGCTCAGATATGTTCTCCAGATCCACTTTGATTCCTCCAACAATGAAGCAAAATATGAAGCACTCTTGTATGGATTATGCATGGCCATTTCACTCGGCGTCCGTCGCCTTGTGGTCTACGGCGATTCAGATTTGGTGGTCAATCAAGTAATGAAGGAGTGGGACGTTAGAAGCCCAACTATGACTGGATACTGCAATGCAGTGAGGAAGCTCGAAAAGAAGTTCGAAGGGTTAGAGCTCCACCACATACCCCGACTGAAAAATCAAGCAGCTGACGACCTGGCGAAGATAGGATCCAAGAGAGAAGCCATCCGTAGTGGTGTGTTTTTGGAACATATCCACACTCCGTCAGTCGTAGAAGATCCTTTTACCGATGACGCCCCGCAGCCTAAGAGTGTCACGGACCCGACTGAGGTTGAAGTCCCAGCAGTGGTCGACCTGATCATGGAAGTTCTAGTGATCACTCCAGATTGGACAGTACCATATATCGTGTATATCTTGAGGAAAGAGCTCCGGAGGACGAAGAAGAGGCTCGACAGATCGTCCGCCGATCTAAAGCCTTTACTGTGATAAAGGGACAGTTGTACAGAGAAAGCGCGACTGGAGTTGGTCAGAAATGCATAACGCCAGAGGAAGGTCGAATAATCCTTGATGACATCCACTCGGGGACCTGTGGCCATCATGCGTCCTCTCGGACCATCGTGGCCAAAGCATACCGAGCCGGGTTTTATTGGCCAAGAGCGAATGAAATGGCGAAGGAGATAGTCGACAAGTGCGAGGGGTGTCAATTTTATTCCAATATGTCACACAAGCCCGCGTCAGCTTTGAAGACTATACCACTCGTCTGGCCCTTTGCAGTGTGGGGTTTGGATATGGTCGGTCCTTTGAGAACAGGCAGAAGCGGTTTTACCCATGTGCTGGTAGCAGTCGACAAGTTCACTAAGTGGATCGAAGCTAAACCCATCAAGAATCTCGATGCCGGTACTGCTGTCAGCTTCATCAGAGAATTGATATTCAGATATGGGGTCCCGCACAGCATCATCACTGACGACGGGTTAAACTTCGACTCCGAAGAGTGCAGAGCCTTCTGCACATCCCAGGGCACACGAGTCGACTACGCTTCAGTTGCTCACCCACAGTCGAATGGACAAGATGAACGAGCCAACGGTTTGATCCTCAAAGGGTTGAAACCCCGTTTAATGCGTGATCTTAAGCATGCGGCTGGTGCATGGGTCGACGAACTTCCCTCAGTGCTTTGGGGCTTAAGGACCACGCCCAACCGGTCGACTGGGACAACTCCATTCTTCTTGGTCTACGGGGCTGAAGCAGTCTTACCGAGTGACCTTCTCCACAATGCTCCTCGAGTCGAGCTCTACACTGAAGCAGAAGCAGAACAAGCGCGGCAGGATGCAGTTGACCTGTTAGAGGAAGAGAGAGAGATGGCTCTGATCAGGTCGACAATTTACCAACAGGACTTGCATCGCTTCCACGCCAAAAACGTAAAGAGTCGAGCCTTCCAGGAAGGAGATTTAGTTCTCTGAGTGGATCAGCAGAAACAACACAAGCTTGCTCCTTCTTGGGAAGGTCCCTTCATCGTCACCAAGGTTCTCCACAACGGAGCATACCGTCTTTACAATGTCGAGCATCAGATCGACGAGCCCCGAGCTTGGAACGCGGAACTTCTCCGTCCCTTTTACACCTAAGTGTTCACTCAGACGAGTTCTAATAAAAGTACTTCTATAGTTTGTTGATCAAAGACAAGAGATTTATAATCTTCCCTGTAATCGTTATTTCTTTTGTGTACTCAAAACAATCCCCTAGTGGGTGGCTTGGCTGCGAATCCGATTCGCCCAAGTCTGTAAAAAAAAATCCTAACCGAGTGGTGAGCCAGTCTCCCACGCGAAGGCTTAGCTGCGAAATCCGTTTCGCCTAAGATAAATAAAATCCTACCGAGTGGTAAGCCAGCCTTCCACTCGGAGGCTTAGCTGCAGTCCAAGTACTCGCCTAAGATAAATAAAATCCTACCGAGTGGTAAGCCAGCCTTCCACTCGGAGGCTTAGCTGCAGTCCAAGTACTCGCCTAAGATAAATAAAATCCTACCGAGTGGTAAGCGAGCCTTCCACTCGAAGGCTTATCTGCAGTCCAAGTACTCGCCTAAGATAAATAAAATCCTACCGAGTGGTAAGCCAGCCTTCCACTCAGAGGCTTAGCTGTAGTCCAAGTACTCGCCTAAGATAAATAAAATCCTACCGAGTGGTAAGCCAGCCTTCCACTCGGAGGCTTAGCTGCAGCATTGCACTCGCCTAAGTACGAATGCAACGTGCGCTTCGCAAGGAGGACGAGGTGCAGCTCGACTGCTACCCTCTCCTTCCGAGCTACGCCACAAGTTCAACATGCGCTCTGTAAGGAAGACGAGGTGCAGGTCGACCGCTACCCTCCCTTTCCGAGCTGCGCCACCAATTCAAATCCTACCGAGTGGAGAGCAAACCTCCCACTCGGGGGCTTAGCTGCAGCCCAGTGCTCGCCTAAGTATCTGAAATCCTACCGAGTGGAGAGAAAACCTGCCACTCGGGGGCTTAGCTGCAGCCGAGTGCTCGCCTAAGTATCTGAAATCCTACCGAGTGGAGAGCAAACCTCCCACTCGGAGGCTTAGCTGCAGCCCAGTGCTCGCCTAAGTATCTGAAATCCTACCGAGTGGAGAGCAAACCTCCCACTCGGAGGCTTAGCTGCAGCCCAGTGCTCGCCTAAGTATCTGAAATCCTACCAAGTGAAGAGCAGACCTCCCACTCGGGGGCTTAGCTGCAGCCCAGTGCTCGCCTAAGTATCTGAAATCCTACCGAGTGGAGAGCAGACCTCCCACTCGGAGGCTTAGCTGCAGCCCAGTGCTCGCCTAAGTATCTGAAATCCTACCAAGTGGAGAGAAGACCTCCCATTCAGAGGCTTAGCTGCAGCCCAGTGCTCGCCTAAGTATGTGAAAATTCTACCGAGTGGAGAGCAGACCTCCCACTCGGAGGTTTAGCTGCAGCCCAGCGCTCGCCTAAGTGTGTTGGGGAACAAGTCGATTGCAATGAGCGCTTCGCTTTAACCTGCAAAAGACACCTCAAACCAAATGCAAACATATTCAACAATGAATCCAAGTTCGGATAACTCCTAACGGAACCGAAAGCGCTCAGGCGCTAGGCCTGTAAAGGTTCGTCGGTTACAAAACTCACTCGGCATACCGAGGCAAATTTAAAGTATCGAGCTCAGAAGTTTTTTACCCCTCCTGTGGAGGGCTGGAAGGTGCCACGAACTCGTCCAGATCAATTCCGTCTGCAATCCGAGTGGCAGCGGCAATGAAGGTCTCCATGAAGGAAATGAAGTCGTGCTTCTTGGTGTTAGCCACCCTAAGGGCCACCAGCTTGTCCTCTCGTGCATCCTTGCAGTGAACGCGGACCAGAGACAGAGCAACATCCGCACCGCACCTGGCCGAAGACTTCTTCCACTCCTGCACTCGACTTGGGACCTCGTTCAGTCGAGTCATCAGAGACTCGAGGTCATTCTGGAGCGTCTCTCTTGGTCAGAGTGTTGTGTCGATGCAAGAAGTTGCGACCTTTAGCCTTGCAAGATAATCGATGACAGCAACAACACGAGATTCAAGCCGGAGCACGTTCATGGCGACTTCATCTTTCACAGGAGAGTTGATGGGGTCCAGGTTTACTTCCAGTCGACTGGTCTCCTCTTCAAAGTTCTGACAGAATTCTGCAAGCACAACCATCAAGTCAAGACAAACAGTCGGAGGTTACAATTAAATATTGGGTTGATACAAAGAGTTACCTTCAAGCATGAGGAACAACTTTTTGGCGAGACCACCCAGATAAGCCTCTAGATCATTCTTCTTTCTCTTCAATTCACTGGCCTTGTCATTCAGGGTGGCCTTGTCGCTTTTCAGTCGACTGACCTCCTGGTTGACAGCATCCAGAGCAGCTTTCAGATTGGTGTTTTCTTCTTCGAGCTTGGTCACTGAAGCCAGCTTCTCATCAGCAAGCTTGGTCTTCTCTAAAGCAGTTTTTTGCATCTCAGCCAAGTCAAGCTCTTGTTTCTTCAGGGCCTCCCTCACTTTGTCTGCAAAGTTACAGTGAAGATTAAATTGGGAAGCAAGTGAGAGGCAAAGGCAGTCGTCAAAGGCCTCACCAAGCATACCTTTAGCTTCCTCCTTCGCCTTCGTCAAGTTCTCTTGGGCCAGTTTTAGATCGAGCTCAAGCTGAATGTGTTTGTTCTCCAGCTCAGTATAACGAGCCGCAAGGTCACAGGATTTCTACGAAGAACCAATCGACAAATGTCAAAGACAATTCACTTCCGAGTGAGTAAGGAAAAATCATAACATTTCTAAGACTACGGCCGAATGCAAACATTCGACCACAGTCTCGGGGACTACACCCAGTGGGTGCACTCAGCGTGCCCCCACTAGTTTCATCAGTTAGAGTCGACCAGTCGACCAACAAAAAAAACGGGAGGTGTTCTTCAGACTATAGTCAACTGCCCGCAGTCGACCACAGTCTCGGGGACTACACCCAGTGGGTGTACTCAGCGTGCCCCCACCGGTTTATGAATCTATTCGGTCTAGATGAATAAGGAAAAAACATAAGACATAAAGCCTATGGTCGACTGCCAGCAGTCGACCATAGCCTTGGGGACTACACCCAGTGGGTGCACTCAGCGTGCCCCCACTAGTCCGGAATTTCAATCGACACACCCAGTGGGTGTAGGACAAAATCCAAGAATTGCAGTAAGAAGAGTTTGCAGATATCATATCCTAACAAAACAGGCAGTGACCGACTGACCTGAACATTACTTTGAAGAGCCGAACTGGCGTCATAGGCTGCCTGGCTAGCTTCTCGTATTGCCTTCACTTGCTCCATCATGACCCTCGCTTGGCGTATTGCTTCTCTAGCAGCGCTATCTTGGTCTTCTGGAACAAGGTAGGTGGAGAAAAGCGAGGGTTGAGCGGCACTCGACGACAAAGGGCGAGCACTCGTCAACGGCACCGCGAAAGTTATGGTGGGTCGAGCGACGTTGTCTCCCTCCGCGACCAACGTCTCGGGTGCCGGCACATCCTGAGTCGCCTTGCCAGCAGACGTTTTCTTGCTACTCCTCGGCTGTGGTGGTTCTTCGTCGTCGTCGTCAGGAAGGTCAATAACAATGTTAGATGAAACTGCAGAAAGAATCAAAATTAGAGACAATGAGTCAGTCGATTGAAAATGGCATCACAAGAGTCATACCAGGCTTCGATGTTGCGGCATCCTCCATCTCGTGGTCTTCGGCCCTCGCCGAAGTGTCGGAAGTAGCAGCGCTGCAGTTCCAAAAGTCAGTCGATTGACCCATGAGTCGACCAAGAACAAGTTCATGAAACAGGGAAAACTCAAAACTACCATTACCCTGAGATTGTGGGGATCACCATCTTCATCTCCGGCAACACCTTCACGGGTTTCGACGGTGCCACTCGAGATTGCTTCGGAGCCTTCTCAGTCGGCGCCGGAGAAGCCGTCCGAAGGCGCTTGGTCGACTGGGTAGCGGTCGCCACCCCCTTACCGCGCTCAGTCGCGGGATCATGGACAAGCTTCGAGCGTCTCTCCGAGCGGGGAGGCACAACTTCCTCCTCCTCCTCCTCATCTTCCTCCTCACTAGAGTCGTCACCCTCATCGTCATCATCAGCATTCGAGTCCCACTCCTCTGGGCTTTCGCCCCCGCTTCCTTCCTCCTCCTCGATCGGCGTCTGCGCCCCATTGGGCATCGAGTATAATTCAGTGGTGGCCTGTCAGATAACAAAGCAAAAGAAAGATCAATTGACCAATTCGCGACAAAGCATAATGGATAAAGCAAGATCACAATCGGAGATAAGTGTTCATACCATGTCCGGTGTATAAGTACAGTCGAGTGGCGGGATCCTCCTAGCCCCTCGAGGGTTGTCCTTGTTCCCTTGTGATGGCGGCCACCCACCTCTCCAGCGTGGCATCGTCGACTGCTTCTGGGTGGACCCGAATGGTGTCTTCGGTACCACAGTACAACCACATCGGGTGGCCTCGGAACTGAAGCGGTTGGATGCGCCGCCTAAGGAAGACTTCCAGAAGGTCCATATCCGTCACTCCGTCCCGAACGAGTTGGACCACGCGCTCCATCAACATTTTTACCTCGGCTTTCTCCTCAGGGAGCACCTTCAGAGAGGACGGTTTGTCCACTCGGTCCATGGAGAATGGAGGGAGACCGGTCGACTGCCCCGGAGTCGACTCGTTTTGGCAGTAGAACCAAGTCGACTGCCATCCTTTGACTGACTCAGGAAGGGTCATGGTCGGGAAAGTGCTCTTGTTCCTCAACTGAATCCCAAGACCCCCACACATCTGAATGACCTTGGTCCTCTCATTGTCCGGACTCGCCTTTTTCACTATCTGCGAGCGACAGGTGAATATGTACTTGAAGAGACCCCAGTGCGGTCGACAACCCAGGAAGTTCTCGCACATGGACACAAAGGCAGCAAGATAGGCGATGGAGTTGCGCCCCGAAGAAATTTAGAAACCCTCGGAAGAAAACACTCGGCGGCAGAGAGAAACCACGATCTATGTGAGTGGCTAAGAGAATGCACTCACCCTCTTGCGGCTGCAGTTGACACTCGGACCCCGGGAGCCTCGCTGACCCGTGGGGGATCAGTCCCTCATTGGCCAGGTCGTTGAGGTCCTTCTCGGTGATGGTCGAGCGGATCCAATCCCCTTGGACCCAACCCTTCGGCAGGCGGGACCTCGACGAAGATCCACCCCGAGTAGACGGTCTCCCCTTCGCTTGCCCCGTCGCCGTCGCCTTCTTCGCGCGCTCCAGAGCCGCCGTATTTTCCTTCACCATTATCGCCAGCGAAGCGCTCGAGAGGTGGATTAGGCGAAGGTGGGAGCAGGCGCTGTGGGCGGAGGCAGAGAGGGAAGAGAGGAGAATGGGGAGGCACTGTTCAAAAACTCTCCCCCGACGCTTTATATAAGGGCGCCTCTGAGTGGCTGACGAGTGGGCCCGAGCAGACCTGTCACATCCCGAAACAGTCGCGCACACACGATACGTGGCGAAAAAGGCGGCGCGGAAATCGAGGCGTCCATGCCTTATCCCGCCCGATTGCCGCAGACCGCCCCGCTTCGCGCGCTTCCCAAATTTCAGATCCCGCAAAATCCGCTAACAGCAGATCAAGCTGTCAGACGATATCCTTCCCGCGATCCGTCGCTCGGAAGTTCACCAAAGTTCAAAAGTCCACTCGACAGAAGATAAGAATGGATCAAGGCGACTGAAGTAAAAGTTGACGCCAGCGTCGAAAGGAAGATCGCCGATCCAAGATATGACCCAATCAAAACGCAGAAAATGAGTAGGAGAAAATCATCAACTCCTTCCTCACTCGAACCTCGATCCATTCGGGGGCTAATGATGATGTTATGTACCTAGGGTAGGGTCATGGACCTATCCAGGATACCATGCCCAAGGACATCCTTAGACGAAGCTACCTTCCAGTCGACCAAGAGAGGCTCCACTCGACCGGCTAGAAGACACTCGACCATGAAGACTCACTCGACCGTCAGAAGTTCAGGATCTACTCTGCATCCAAACGGTCTGTAATTAAGTAGTCTTAATGGTCATGATGGCACTTTATTTAGGGCGTTATCAGTAACGCCCGACCTTAATGTACTTTAACCCTCTGCTAACGTGGGCTGGCTGGGGTCTTGGTGTCCTCTATATAAGCCACCCCCTCCACTGGTAGAAGGGTTCGCACCCTTGTAACTCATATACACAGAGATCAGTTGACCGCCTCCGGGCTCCGAGACGTAGGGCTGTTACTTCTTTCGAGAAGGGCCTGAACTCGCTAAACACTCGCTTGTACAACCGAAGGAAATATGCCCTAGAGGCAATAATAAAGTTATTATTTATTTCCTTATTTCATGATAAATGTTTATTATTCATGCTAGAATTGTATTAACCAGAAACATAATACATGTGTGAATACATAGACAAACATAGTGTCACTAGTATGCCTCTACTTGACTAGCTCGTTGAATCAAAGATGGTTAAGTTTTCTAGCCATAGACATGAGTTGTCATTTGATTAACGGGATCATATTATTAGGAGAATGATGTGATTGACATGACCCATTCCGTTAGCCTAGCACTTGATCATTTAGTATGTTGCTATTGCTTTCTTCATGACTTATACATGTTCCTGTAACTATGAGATTATGCAACTCCCGTTTACCAGAGGAACACTTTGGGTGCTACCAAACGTCACAACGTAACTGGGTGATTATAAAGGAGTACTACAGGTGTCTCCAAAGGTAAATGTTGGGTTGGCGTATTTCGAGATTAGGTTTTGTCACTCCGATTGTCGGAGAGGTATCTCTGGGCCCTCTCGGTAATGCACATCACTATAAGCCTTGCAAGCAATGTAGCTAATGAGTTAGTTACGGAATGATGCATTACGTAACAAGTAAAGAGACTTGCCGGTAATGAGATTGAACTAGGTATTAGATACCGACGATCGAATCTCGGAAATGTAACATACCGATGACAAAGGGAACAACGTATGTTGTTATGCGGTTTGACCGATAAAGATCTTCGTAGAATATGTAGGAGCCAATATGGGCATCCAGGTTCCGCTATTGGTTATTGACCGAGAATAGTTCTAGGTCATGTCTACATAGTTCTCGAACCCGTAGGGTCCGCACGCTTAAGGTTTCGATGACAGTTATATTATGAGTTTATGAGTTTTGATGTACCGAAGGAGTTCGGAGTCCCGGATGAGATCGGGGACATGACGAGGAGTCTCGAAATGGTCGAGATGTAAAGATCGATATATTGGACGACTATATTCGGAGTTCGGAAAGGTTCCGAGTGATTCGGGTATTTTTCGGAGTATCGGAGAGTTACGGGAATTCGCCGGGGAGTATATGGGCCTTATTGGGCTATACGGGAATAGAGGAGAGAGGCCAAAAGGAAAGAGGCCTGCGCCCCCCCTCTGGTCCGAATTGGACAAGGGGCGCAGCCCCCTTTTCCTTTTCCCGCTCTCCCTCTTTCCCCTTCTCCTACTCCAACAAGGAAGGAGGGAGTCCTACTCTCGGTGGGAGTAGGACTCCCCTTGGCGCGCCCCCTCCTAGGCCGACCGCACCTCCCCCCTCCCTCCTTTATATACGGGGGCAGGGGGCACCCCATGACATACAAGTTGATCTACGGATCGTTCCTTAGCCGTGTGCGGTGCCCCCTCCATATTCCACCTCGGTCATATCGTCGTGGAGTTTAGGCGAAGCCCTGCGCCGGTAGAACATCATCATCGTCACTACGCCGTCGTGCTGACGGAACTCATCCCCGAAGCTTTGCTGGATCAGAGCCCGGGGATCGTCATCGAGCTGAACGTGTGCTGAACTCGGAGGTGCCATACGTTCGGTGCTTGGATCGGTCGGATCGTGAAGACGTACGACTACATCAACCGCGTTATGCTAACGCTTCCGCTTACGGTCTACGAGGGTACGTGAACAACACTCTCCCCTCTCGTTGCTATGCCATCACCATGATCTTGCGTGTGCGTAGGATTTTTTTTGAAATTACTACGTTCCCCAACAACAACTACTCCATAGCTAGGATCTTGCCTCTCCATACCTACCCCCCATTCTACTGTCAGACTTAGAACCACGACAGGAGGGGGGCGCGCCCTCCCCCCTGGGCGTGCCCCCTGTCTCATGTGCCCCCTGATGCTCCACCTACCTCAACTCCAACTCCATATATTCCGTTTCACGGAGAGAAAAATCAGAGAGAAAGTTCCATCACGTTTTACAATACGGAGTTGCCGCCAAGCCCTAATCACTCTCGGGAGGGCTGATCTGGAGTCCGTTCGGGGCTCCGGAGAGGGGAATTCATCACCGTCGTCATTGATAACCCACAAGTGTAGGGGATCGCAACAACTTTCGAGGGTAAAGTATTCAACCCAAATTTATTGATTCGACACAAGGGGAGCCAAAGAATATTCTTGAGTATTAGCAGTTGAGTTGTCAATTCAACCACACCTGGATAACTTAGTATCTACAACAAAGTATTTAGTAGCAAAGTAGTATGATAGTAATGGTAACGGTGGTAAAAGGTAAAGATAGTAGTAGCAATATTTTTGGGTTTTTGTAGTAGTTGTAAGAGCAGCAACGGAAAAGTAAATAAGCGAAGAACAATATGTGAAAAGCTCGTAGGCAATGGATCAGTGATGGATAATTATGCCGGATGCGATTCGTCATGTAATAGCTATAACATACGGTGACACAGAACTAGCTCCAGTTCATCAATGTAATGTAGGCATGTATTCCGTAAATAGTCATACGTGCTTATGGAAAAGAACTTGCATGATATCTTTTGTCCTACCCTCCCGTGGCAGCGGGGTACTAGTGGAAACTAAGAGATATTAATGTCTCCTTTTAATAGAGAACCGGAACAAAGCATTAGCACATAGTGAATACATGAACTCCTCAAACTACGGTCATCACCGAGAAGTATCCCGATTATTGTCACTTCTGGGTTGTCGGATCATAACACATAATAGGTGACTATAGACTTGCAAGATAGGATCAAGAACCCACATATATTCATCAAAACATAATAGGTTCAGATCTGAAATCATGGCACTCGGGCCCTAGTGACAAGCATTAAGCATAGCAAAGTCATAGCAACATCAATCTCAGAACATAGTGGATACTAGGGATCAAACCCTAACAAAACTAACTTGATTAGATGGTAAATCTCATCCAACCCATCACCGTGCAGCAAGCCTACGATGGAATTACTCATGCACATCGGTGAGCATCATGAAATTGGTGATGGAGGATGGTGATCCTTTAAGGGTACCGACTGTACCTCACATCAACCATCCTCCATCACCAATTTCATGATGCTCACCGCCGTGCGTGAGTAACTCCGTCGTAGGCTTGCTGGACGGTGATGGGTTGGATGAGATTTACCATGTAATCAAGTTAGTTTTGTTAGGGTTTGATCCCTAGTATCCACTATGTTCTGAGATTGATGTTGCTATGACTTTGCTATGCTTAATGCTTGTCACTAGGGCCCGAGTGCCATGACTTCAGATTTGAACCTATTATGTTTTCATGAATATATGTGTGTGCTTGATCCTATCTTGCGAGTCTATAGTCACCTATTATGTGTTATGATCCGACAACCCCGAAGTGACAATAATCGGGATACTTCTCGGTGATGACCGTAGTTTGAGGAGTTCATGTATTCACTATGTGCTAATGCTTTGTTCCGGTTATCTATTAAAAGGAGGCCTTAATATCCTTTAGTTTCCACTAGGACCCCGCTGCCACGGGAGGGTAGGACAAAAGATGTCATGCAAGTTCTTTTCCATAAGCACGTATGACTATTTATGGAATACATGCCTACATTACATTGATGAACTGGAGCTAGTTTTGTGTCACCCTAGGTTATAGCTATTACACGAGGAATCGCATCCGACATAATTATCCATCACTGATCCAATGCCTACGAGCTTTTCACATCTTGTGCTTCGCTTATTTACTTTTTTGTTACTACTGTTACAATTACTACAAAACTATTATCTTTACTTTTGCCACTGTTACCATTACTATCATACTACTTTGCTACTAAATACCTTGCTGCCGATACTAAGTTATCTAGGTGTGGTTGAATTGACTACTCAACTGCTAATACTTAAGAATATTCTTTGGCTCCCCTTGTGTCGAATCAATAAATTTGGGTTGAATACTGTACCCTCGAAAGCTGTTGCGATCCCGTACACTTGTGGGTTATCAAGACTAATTTCTGGCGTCGTTGTTGGGGAAACATAGCTCTATTATTTGAGTCATGTGGGATTTATATCTGTTGATCACGATGAGGAACTTGTAAGACGAAAGAACCAAGATTTTGCCCTTAACTATGAGGGGAGGTAAGGAACTGCCATCTAGCTCTGCACTAGATTCTCCTTCTGTTATTAGTAAGCTTGCGACACCTAAACCTACTGCTGCTATGAATTCTGATATGTCGCATGTTATTGATGATGCCACTTCTGCTATGCATGATACTTATGATGAAACTACTTCAGTGCGTGATACTACTTTGCCATTAGGTGAATTTCTTGATGAAAACAACTTGCTAGGGTTAGAGAGAACGAAATTATTGAAGATGCTATTATTAATGATAGTGATGATGAAAGTTCTCCCCCTGATTATGAATTACCTGTTGTTCCTGAGGGTTATGTTGTGAATGAGGAAGCTGCTAGAGCTATCTTTACTTGCAAAGATAGATATGATCTTAAAAAGTTATTAGCTAAATGGAAGCAACAATATCTTAATGCTAGAATGAAACCTGACCCTGCTTTTGCTACTTCACCTATCTGTGTTACTGATAAGGATTATGAATTCTCTGTTGATCCTGAAACAATTACTTTAGTTGAATCTGATCCTTTTCATGGCCTTGAATCTAAAACTGTTGTGGCACATCCTACCAAGTTGAATGACATAGCCACCCTGTTTACTAATGATGAGAAGTCTCGCTACTATTATATCCTTAAGATATTTCCGTTCTCATTAAAGGGTGATGCTAAGACTTGGTTTAATTCTCTTGATCCTGGTTGTGTGCGTAGTCCCGAGGATATGATTTATTACTTCTCTGCTAAATATTTCCCTTCTCATAAGAAACAAGCTTCCTTGCGGGAAATATATAATTTTGTGCAAATCAAAGAAGAGAGTCTCCCACAAGCTTGGGGGAGGCTTCTCCGATTACTTAATGCTTTGCCTGATCATCCTCTTAAGAAAAATGGAATACTTGATATCTTTTATAATGGACTAACCGATGCTTCCAAGGACTACTTGGATAGTTGTGCTGGTTGTGTTTTTAGGGAAAGAACAGTCGACCAAGCTGAATTACTATTGAATAATATGTTAACTAACGAAAATAATTGGACTCCTCCTGAGCCAATTCCCGAGGCAATTCCGGAACCAATTGAGCCAACTCCTGAGCCTATTCCTAAACCCACTCCTAAGAAGAGAGGTGTTCTATTTCTCAGTCCTAAAGATATGCAAGAGGCAAAGAAATCAATGAAAGAAAAAGGTATTAAAACTGAAGATGTTAAGAATTTACCTCATATTGAAGAAATACATGGTCTTAATATACCGCCTGTCGAAGAAACACATTGTCTTGATAACCCGACACAGGTAGTAAAGGTAAATTCTCTCTATAGATATGATAAAGTTGAAATTCCTTCTACTAAATTTCATAGCCCATGCTTAGATGATTTTTATGACTTTATGGCTAGACAAGAAAATTTTAATGCTTATGTTGGTAGAGAATTAAAGAATAATGCTTTCGAGATAGGACGCTTGAGTGATTATATGGCTAGAGTTATAGGTGAACTTAAACTCATTAGCAAATATGCTTCTATGGTAACCACTCAAGCTAAGCAAGTACTTAAAGCTCAAAGTGATTTGCTCGATAAATTAAATAATAAATATGACTTTGCTGTTAGAGTGGCTACTGGAACTGGTAGAATGACTCCTGAACCTTTGTATCCCAAAGACCACCCTAAGAGAATCGAGCAGGATTCTCAGAGAAATAATTTAGAGGCACCTAGTTCTTCTAAAAAGAAGAAAAAGAAAAATGATAGGACTTTGCATGCTTCTAGTGAACCTGTTATAGACACACCTGAGAATCCCAATGATATTTCTATTTTCGATGCTGAAACACAATCAGGTGATGAACATGAACCTAGTGATAATGTTAATGATAATGTTCATGTTGATACTCAACCTAGCAATAATAATGATGTAGAGATTGAACCTACTATTGATCTTGATAACCCACAATCAAAGAATCAACGTTATGATAAGAGATATTTTGTTGCTCGGAAGCACGGTAGAGAAAGAGAACCATGGGTTCAGAAACCCATGCCCTTTCCTCCTAAACCATCCAAGACAAAGGATGATGAGGATTTTGAGCGCTTTTCTGAAATGATTAGACCTATCTTCTTACGCATGCGCTTAACCGATATGCTTAAAGTAAATCCTTATGCTAAGTATATGAAGGACATCATTACTAATAAAAGAAAGATACTGGAAGCTGAAATTTTCACCATGCTTGCTAATTACACTTTAAGGGTGGAATACCAAAGAAACTTGGAGACCCAGGGGTACCAACTATACCATGCTCCATTAAAAGAAACTATGTTAAAACTGCTTTATGTGATCTTGGAGCCGGTGTTAGTGTTATGCCTCTCTCTTTATATCATAGACTTGAATTGAACAAGTTGACACCTACTGAAATATCTTTGCAAATGGCTGATAAATCAACTGCTATACCTGTCTGTATTTGTGAGGATGTGCCTGTTGTGGTTGCAAATGTCACCATCTTAACGGACTTTTTTATTCTTGATATTCCCGAGGACGATAGTATGTCGATTATCCTTGGTAGACCCTTTTTGAATACTGCAGGGGCTGTTATTGATTGCAACAAAGGCAATGTCACTTTTCATGTTAATGGTAATGAGCATACAGTACACTTTCCGAGGAAACAATCTCAAGTTCATAGCATCAATTCTATTGGAAAAAGTCCAACTATCATTATTGGAGGTTTTGAATTTCCTCTTCCTACTGTCAAGAAAAAGTATGATATTCTTATTGTTGGGGATGTTCATATCCCCGTTGAGGTAACTTAGTGTTATTTGAAATTTCTCCGGTTCCATGTTATTCGCAATGAGTTTGTTAACAAGACTTGATCAACCGTGTTAGTGGATTCATTTTGATGATCATGAGATGGATGAAACTAGAAGGCACAACCTTCTGTACCCTCTTTTTACTTTCTGTTATTTAGAATAAATAAAGTAAAAATAGTATTATCTATCTGTTTTCTGAATTATCTGTGCATTAAAAAATATCCCAAAAATAAAAGTGCTCCAAATGCCCTGCAGTATGATTTTTATGGAATATTTGAGGATTTTAGGCACTGAAAACACTGCATGAGGGGTAAGCACCTAGCCACGAGGGTGGAGGGCGCGCCCCCTGTCTCGTGGGCCCACGGTGGCCCCGCTCCACTTATTCCTGCACCCACACACTCCGTCTTCTTCCCAAAAAAATCCCCATCCAGCTCAAGCACGAGTTCTAGCTCATTTTGCTGCGATTTTCGATCTCCTTGCTCAAAGCTCCGTTCACAAAACTGCTTTGAGAGATTGTTGCTTGGTATGTGACTCCTCCATTGGCCCAATTAGTTTTTGTTCTAGTGCTTTATTCATTGCAAATTTTTGCTGCATAGGTGACCCTGTTCTTGAGCTTGCATGTCAAATTTATGAGGTCCCAAGTAATTCTAATGCATGATATAGGCTCTAGGCACTTGTAGGAGTAGTTGCTGCCAATCTTGTTTAGTTCTATTCACTTTTATTTTGAAGTTACTAAAATTTCAGAAATTTTTCAGAAAAAGAAATATGTCTAGGAGAATGTACCAAGGTGGTTCCTCAATAAAGAAAGGACCCAGGCTTGCTATGCATGAGAAAGACGATGAACCACCAAGGGACGCAGAAGTACGAGCTTGTGAGTGGCCATCAGACAATTTTATGGTCAATGTAGGCTTTAAGGATGAATTTGATGCATATGTGCATAATGCCGATCTTGAGGACTTCTTACAAGATAAGTGTCCTCAGTACTATATATCAATTGACTGATTCATTCGTGAGAAGGTTCAAATATAAATCTTCACGCAATTCTCAAAGTGTCATGTTTGATATTTATGATAAATCTTATAACATGGACTTAGAAGATTTTACAACTGCTTGCAAACTACCACAGTGGGGCAATGTTAATGATCCCCACAAATCTGAATATAAAGACTTTCTTGCTAAAATTACTGTGGGAGAATCTAGGGATATAGCACAAGCTACCATAGGGAGCATTCATTTTCCTGCTATACATTATTTTGCTCTCTTCATTGATAGATGCATCAACGGTAAAGACGAAGCATGTCATATGTGTGTCCCTGACCTTTGTGTCCTCAAGAGCGCTGTGTTAGGTAATAAAGATTACAACTTGGGGGAAATAGTTGCATGTAGGTTGCATAATAATGGTAGGGCTGGAGATTTATTTGGAGGAATTTATGCGACCCGTGTGGCTAATTATCTTGCTATAGCCCCACGAGAGGCGGATATGGTGTTGCCTCCTGCTTATTTAGATTATGATGCAATGGTCAAACATCGTTTTCTTTTGAGGAATGAACAATTCCTTCCGTATCGACTAATCTTTGACAGACATAGCTTTGTCCATGTTACTTTCCCTGCTCCTTTCCTTTTTGATTACGAGGCAAAACGAAGATATGTTGTTACCAGGGAGGAGGCAGCTGAACACGAGGGGAGAGCGGAGGCGGCTCGCCAGCATGCCGCAACTCAGGAGGCATTTGCTGCTGCATCTCAGTACGACCCCAGTTACAACTACGGATATCAGCCAGGCTACCCTTGGCCTTAGACCAACTTAGGCCAAAAGCCTAAGCTTGGGGGAGTATGTATTTCTCACCAACTTTACATTCATGTTCACACACTATTCTAGTTGTCGGTGCTCATACTCTTTCATTGTATTATCCATGTTAGTTTAATTTTCTTTTTCTAGCTTTCTTCTTGTGTGTTTGATAAACCTTAAGAAAAAACAAAAAAATTAGTTAGTTTAATTTCCATGCTTGTAGTAGAAATTAAAATGAAAACCCAAAAGATTTCTCGTTCTTCTTCTTACTTGTTGGGAGCTTTCCCGTGTAAATAGTTTTCTTTTCTTTTCTTTCCTTTGGGGGTCGAGAGTAGAAGACCATATTGAAAATGTTTAGTGGCTCTCATATGCATGATTGTTTATTTAACTTAGAGCCCATATTACTTGTCTTCTCTCTTGAGTTGAATGCTTGCAGATTCCAGCTTAGTCTAATGCATGTGCACTATTATTATTATACACATTGTTCGGTCGTGCAAGTGAAAGGCAATAATGATGATATATGATGGACTGATTGAGATGAGAGAAGCTGGTATGAACTCGACCTCTCTTGTTTTTGTAAATATGATGAGTTCATCGTTCCTGATTCAGCTTATTATGAAGTAAACATATTTGCACTAACCTTTAGAGATTATAGTTGCTTGTGCCATGCTTGATTAGCTATGAGTTATAATGGTTTACCTTGCGTGCCAACATGCTATTAAAATGATTGTTATGTGGTATGATGGGATGGTATCCTCCTTTGAATGAATTGAGTGACTCGACTTGGCACATGTTCACGCATGTAGTTGAAACAAATCAACATAGCCTTCATGATATTTATGTTCATGGTAGATTATATCCTACTCATGCTTGTACTCGGTGTGAATTAATTTTAATGCATGTTCATGACTGCTGTCACTCTCTCAGTTGGTCGCTTCCCAGTCTTTTGCTAGCCTTCACCTGTACTAAGCGGGAATACTGCTTGTGCATCCAAACTCCTTAAACCCCAAAGTTGTTCCATATGAGTCCACCATACCTTCCTATATGCGGTATCTACCTGCCGTTCCAAGTAAATTTGTATGTGCCAAACTCCAAACCTTCAAATGAAATTCTGTTTTGTATGCTCGAGCAGCTCATGTTTCAACTAGGATTGTCTGTATGTTCCATGCTAGGTGAGTTATTCTCAAGAGGAGTGGACTCCGCTCCTCATTCACGAGAAAGGACCGGTAACCGGGATGCCCAGTCCCATGATCCAAAAATATCAAAGCAAATCAATATATTAAACAAAACTCCCCCAGGGCTGTTGTTAGTTGGAGGCACTCGTTGTTTCGAGCAAGCCATGGATTGATGCTTGTTGGTGGTGGGGGAGTATAAACTTTTACCATTCTATTTGGGAACCGCCTATAATGCATGTAGTATGGAAGATATCGCCATCTCATAGTTGTTGCGTTGACAGTGAAAGTATGCCGCTCAAAATGTTATTCATCTCTATTTTAAAATCGAGCTCTCGCACCTCTACAAATCCCTGCTTCCCTCTGCGAAGGGCCTATCTATTTACTTTTATGTTGAGTCATCATCCCTCTTATTAAAAAGCACCCGCTGGAGAGCACACTGTCATTTGCATTCATTACTATTAGTTTATATTGGGTATGACTTGACTGGATTACAATGTTTAGTCAGTCCTCGATCTTTAAAGGTGCTCTGCATTTATGCTTTGCGGTCTCAGAAAGGGCTAGCGAGATACGATCTTGTTATATCATATTATGATTGTTTTGAGAAAGTGTTGTCATCCGAGTTTTATTATTATTGCTCCTAGCTGATTATGCCATTGATATGAGTAATTGTGAGACCTAAGTGTTATTGTGAGTATTGTTAATTCATAATACTTGCTGAAAACTTGATTGCTGCTTTACATATTTACAACAAAAAGAGCAAACAGATTTTGTAAAAGTTTTTCTTTATCACTTTCAGTTTATCAACTGAATTGCTTGAGGACAAGCAAATGTTTAAGCTTGGGGGAGTTGATACGTCTCCAACGTATCTACTTTTCGAAACACGTTTGCCCTTGTTTTGGAATCTAACTTGCATGATTTGAATGAAACTAACCCGGACTGATGTTGTTTTCAGCAGAACTGCCATGATGTTGTTTATTGTGCAGAAAACAGAAGTTCTCAGAATGACCTAAAAATCCACGGAGATAAGTTTTGGAAAACATAAAAAATACTGGCGAAAGAATCAAGGCCAGGGGGCCCACACCCTGTCCACGAGGGTGGGGGGCGCGCCCTCCCCCCTGGGCGCGCCCCCTGTCTCGTGGGCCCCCTAATGCTCCACCGACCTCAACTCCAACTCCATATATTCCGTTTCGTGGAGAAAAAAATCAGAGAGAAAGTTCCATCGCGTTTTACGATACGGAGCCGCCGCCAAGCCCTAATCTCTCTCGGGAAGGCTGATATGGAGTCCGTTTGGGGCTCCGGAGAGGGGGATTCGTCGTCGTCATCATCATCAACCATCCTCCATCACCAATTTTGTGATGCTCACCGCCGTGCGTGAGTAATTCCATCGTAGGCTTGCTGGACGGTGATGGGTTGGATGAGATTTACCAAGTAACCAGGTTAGTTTTCTTAGGGTTTGATGCCTAGTATCCACTATATTCTGAGATTGATGTTGCTATGACTTTGCTATGCTTAATGCTTGTCACTAGGGCCCGAGTGCCATGATTTCAGATCTGAACCTATTATGTTTTCATGAACATATGTGTGTTCTTGATCCTATCTTGCAAGTCTATAGTCACCTATTATGTGTTATGATCCGACAACCCCGAAGTGACAATAATCGGGATACTTCTCGGTGATGACCGTAGTTTGAGGAGTTCATGTATTCACTATGTGCTAATGCTTTGGTCCAGTTCTCTATTAAAAGGAGGCCTTAATATCCCTTAGTTTCCACTAGGACCCCGCTGCCACTGGAGGGTAGGACAAAAGATGTCATGCAAGTTCTTTTCCATAAGCACGTATGACTATATTCGGAATACATGCCTACATTACATTGATGAATTGGAGCTAGTTCCGTGTCACCCTAGGTTATAGCTATTACATGAGGAATCACATCCGACATAATTATCCATCACTGATCCAATGCCTACGAGCTTTTCACATCTTGTGCTTTGCTTATTTACTTTTCCGTTACTATTGTTACAATTACTACAAAACTATTATCTTTAATTTTGCCAATGTTACCATTACTATCATACTACTTTGCTACTAAATACCTTGCTGCAGATACTAAGTTATCCAGGTGTGGTTGAATTGACAACTCAACTACTAATACTTAAGAATATTCTTTGGCTCCCCTTGTGTCGAATCAATAAATTTGGGTTGAATACTCTACCCTCGAAAGCTGTTGCGATCCCCTACACTTGTGGGTTATAAGCTGCTTTGAGAAGCGTGCGATGCAGGCCCAACAGTGAATCAGGCAACCGAACAGGCCTGTTGCTACTGGCGCGGGCCTGGTTGGGCTCGATGCAGGCAACCAAACATGCCCTGGAGGTTTTTTCTTACCTTTGACCAGTAAGACACGAATGATCTACTCATCAAGGGATATGATATAGAAATCAGGATCTTACGACAAGTGGATCATCCCTATACTTAACTCACCCATGTGCTATGTAGCAAAAATGTTTTTTTCTTGTGTTACTTGGTATCCCCTCTGTCCAAAAAACCTTGTCCCAATTTTGTCTCTCAAGTACAAAGTTGAGTCATCTATTTTGGAACGGAGGGAGTATCTAGCACAATTGTGCTTGTGTTAGATACATCCATTTGAGGGACAAGATTTTTTGGATGGAGGGGTATGTTGTTGCGTGTGGTGCTACCAATTTTTAAACTTCTTTTATGTGGGTAGATTTGCTGCATATCAGCCTGGGCGTTCGGGTAATAGGTTTGTTCAGTTCGGTTAGTTCGGTTTACGGGTAATACAGTTAGTTGAAACGAAAACCGAATTTGAGTCTACTAGAACAATACCCGTACCCAAATTACCCGAAAATTTCGGTTCGGGTAATTCGGGTACCCGTAACCCAAAATATTTAGACCAGCCTACTGTAGAAAATTCAAAGTTTGAAAATTCAGTGCAACATACCAACATCTCTGCTAGTAACATCACAATCACAGCAGCCAAAAAATCAGATATAATAAAAAGCACAAATTTAGTCTCAGGTGATATGCGAGTGCATAGCAGAAATGCACAGTGCAAGCACAAATTTAGTTATGCAACTGGACAAGGACAACACAAGCACAGATTCATGCATTCAGCAACATGACATCAAATTTGACAATAATAGACATGCATCACATTCTCATAGGTGATCGCTCCCAACACACCAGTGCACAACACAAGTCGTCCAAACACACAATAAACATGGTTCACGAATAGTTCCAAACAGTCACAAACACACACATGACACAAGTAATAGGTCCAAAGCTGAGATAACCATAGCTAATATTTTAAGGGCTTAACAAGTTTCCTTGAGCGCAAAGCTACGAAAACCATAGAAGATAGAAGTCATAGAACACAAGAAGAGAGGCCGAGAGGCTTCCTTAGGTTGGCAGCACACTTGATGTTCTTCTGGTATTCCCTGCAAAAGTGGAAGGAAAATTACTTGAATATAGTGCAAGTGCAAAACAAATTAAAACATAAATCTTGCACATCATTTCCACTTTCCCACCATAGTTTCCAGCATATCAAGTTGAAAGCAAGATGCAAGTTACAGGGGAAATCTTGCAAGAATTTTGCTCACCAAGACTTATGATTTGGTGTCATCAATGGTGATGCGGACACCGGCACTTGTACTGGACTTAGCATTAGCAACGCTCAGATCAGACATTTCTTCAAGTACCGCTGAAATTAATGGAGTAAGCGAGAGAATGTAAGTATGAACAAAATGGAAAGCACATATCTAAGAGTAACTTGTTTGCATAATTACCTTCCTCTAGGTTGGCCAGTAGCTCTTTATCCTCTTCATTGTTAACAGGAATTTCTCTTCGCAACCAATCCTGAGTACAAATTAGTGCCTGCACAATAAATGGAGTGAGCGAGCTTTGGAAGTCATCAAGAATGCGTCCACCGGTGCTAAAAGCTGACTCTGTTGCGACTGTTGATATCGCGAAAGCTAGGACATCACGAGCTAAACGTGATAGCGGTGGGAATCTAGATGAGTTGACCTTCCACCACTCAAGAATGTTGAATTTGCTGCTGTTTGCTTCATTATCCTCCGCAACATACTTTTCAATTTCAGACTTTGAAGGGCTGATACTGATTCAATAGTCATTCATTCTCATTCTCTTTGGAATCAAGGAACTCATCAAGCTTTCCCTGATGTCCTCTTCGAAGCTAGGTGCATCATTAGGCTGCACTTCTTGCTCAGTTGGACCATATAACTTAACATACTCTTTGAACAGATTTGTAAGAGTTGTACTCATTTTTGTCCACACCTCCTCTCCCTTGATCTCCCCAAACATTTCAAAAGTTGCAATCTTGATGTAATATGAGCAACACATCTCATGTGCATATATTCTCCTCTCCCTATGCTTGCATTGTCACTGTTCATGATCATCTTTATGTAGCTTACCGCTCCATCATTTGGTGAGGCATTGTCAACTATTACTGAAAACACCCTATCTATGCCCCACTCAACCAAACACTTCTCCAGGTCCTTCCCAATGTCTTCCCCTTTGAAAGGATCGATATAGTTGACTAGGGGGGGGGGGTGAATAGGCAACTAACAATTTTTAGCTTTTTTTTTACCAAATAAACTTTGCATCAAAGTAGGTTGTCTAGATATGCAACTAGGTTAGCAACCTATATGATGCAACAACAATAAGCACACAAGCAAGCAAGGGATAGACCACAATATATCTTGCACAAGTAAAGGTAAGAGATAACCAAGAGTGGAACCGATGAAGACGAGGATGTGTTACCGAAGTTCCTTCCCTTTGAGGGGAAGTACGTCTCCGTTGGAGCGGTGTGGAGGCACAATGCTCCCCAAGAAGCCACTAGGGCTACCGTATTCTCCTCACGCCCTCACACAATGCGAGATGCCGTGATTCCACTATTGGTGCCCTTGGAGGCGGTGACCGAACCTTTACAAACAAGGTTGGGGAAATCTCCACAACTTCATTGGAGGATCCCAACGACACCACGAAGCTTTACCACAATGGACTATGGCTCCGCGGTGACCTCAACCGTCTAGGGCGCTCAAACACCCAAGAGTAACAAGATCCCCAAGGGATTAGTGGGGGGAATCAAATTTCTCTTGGTGGAAGTGTAGATCGGGGCCTTCTCAACCAATCCCTAGAAAATCAACAAGTTTGATTGGCCAGGGAGAGAGATCGGGCGAAAATGGAGCTTGGAGCAACAATGGAGCTTGGGATGGAAGAGGTAAGTCTTCTTGGAGAAGAAGACCCCTTTATATAGTGGGGGGCCAATTCCAACCGTTACCCACCACTCAGCCCGCGACCCGCGATACTACCGCACCACAGGAGCGGTACTACCGCGGATGTCCGCGGTACTACCGTGGGCGCGGCAGGGCCTAGACCCGACCAGATGAGCACCGACAGGGTGCGGTAGAACCGCTTGCGCGGTATTACCATGACCCCATGTGGTACTACCGCATGGCATGCACCGTCCAGGCACGGTAGGCACGTATATACAAAATTACATCTTTGACTATATCCGCTGAGATTTTATCAATGCAAAAGTCCGACATGGTACTAACGCAAGCCAGGTGCGGTACTACCATGAAGGGCGCGGATGTAAAAAAATTACATCCGCCCCTACCTCCGCTCATGCCGATGTGCCTGGCCAGGCTGCACGCTACTACCGCGCCAGAGCACGGTACTACCGCGTAGGGCGCGGATGTAAAAAATTACATCCGCCCCTACTACCGCTTGCGCAGCAGCGCCAGGCCAGAGCTCACGGTACTACCACTCAGAGCTCACGGTACTACCGTGGGCGCCCACAGTACTACCGTGCCGGGGCCCGGTACTACCGCTGGTGCTTGCGGTAGTACCGCTCTGGGGAGCAGTACTACCGCCAGCATATGAACAACAACACTAGGTGTCCTTCATTCTGCAGAGACACGGTGAGATGGAGGAAACTCCAAAGAGCCAAAGGAAAGGCGGTGCAAAAGGAACATGTGTACGTGATATTCCACCCAAACCTTTCCAATGTGGACCCTCTCTTAATAGTACGGCTTTACTACGACTCAAATCCACCAAAAGAAACGTAGAGAAACGCCATCTTCAATAATCTTCGAGGGGCATCAAACCGTGTTGTGTTAGCTCATGATATATTTGAAAAGCTCAATGCACACGATTAGTCCGCAAATGCATTGTCATCAATCACCAAAACTACTAAGGGATAAATATGCCCTTACAATCTCCCCCTTTTTGGTGGAATGATGACAATACATGATTTGCTCAGAGGGATATAAAGTGAGGCAACGGCAAACCCACCATCTAAAAAATATAGACGGGCTCCCCCTAGATGTGTGAACTCTAGAGATGTGCTTTGGACTGCACGACACACATACTAGGATCAACACTCCCCCTATATTTTGTAGACAAGGCATCTCTTGCAACAATATAATCAACACAAAGAAAGTAGGCAAGATGATGGATATAACTAAGTAATGAAGACAGAAAGATAAGCAAGAGTGCATAGGTCTTACACCATACGATAGAACTTAGTCTTACGAGCACAAATCAAAAAACTAAACCAAAGCAAACGAGGTTCGACAGACGGAAAGCAAAGCAACATAGCTAAAACACACGACACACGACACACAAATCCTACACTCTCCCCCCTTTGACATCGAGACACCAAAAAGGCAAAGAGGGCACCTACGACATAGGTGGTAGCTCAGGCGGAAAACGACTCCTCCTCAGAATTAGTCCACTTGTAGCCCTGCTTAGCCATCCAGGAAGCCTCGGGGGTGACTTCTCAGATCCTCTAGACACCTCCTCGCCACACGCCCTCAAGATCCTATTGTCGTGACGGCGACTCTCCTTCTGAGCAACATGTGCCTTGTACTGGCCCTAGGTCTGCATGCAGAACAACCTCTTCATCTTCGTCTTCTGCTTCTTCGACCAAGAGGGCTAGCAGAGGGAGGAGTGTAACCAGCAGAACTGTCCTCAGCAGCTTCCTCCTTCTCAATCTCCTCCTCATCCATAGCCATCTTGCCAGCCTCGGCAGCAGTGGTGGTGTTAGCCCATTGGCTCTTGATGTGGAGCTTGATAGGCTCATGACAAATCCAGCCGGGGGCTTTGAACTCATCATTGGGTAGAGCTTCTCCCAAGCCTTGGAGATCAAGTGAAACAGGTAAGGCCCATAGATGGGGACCTTACGGTTGAACACCGCAAACTGAAGCTCGCACCACATGATATGTGAGACATCAAGTGGTTGATTCTACGCCTGACGCGCATCCTCACAAATGAGCATCATGTCCACAAGATAGGCATGCACCTGGCCCATGTCACCAATGCGCGGGAAGAGGGTGTTGCGGAAGAGCCGATGCATGATTTCAAGGAAGGGGTTCAACATCCACACCTTCTTCGTGCTAGGAAGTGTCTTCTCAACAAGGAAGGGCGGGAGCTTGTTCTTGTTGGCAGACTCCGATTTGGCATGAGGGCGAACTCCAACAGGCGTGTCGAGCCCCGCATCTAGAACTTGAAGCAAATCCATGAAATCCTTCCATTTAGCAGTCATCCATGTCATTGTCCTTGCTTCATCGAAATTGAAGTGGACCAAAGCAAAGAACTGAGCCACAATTTCTGGGTCAAAGTACATGTGAAAGGTAAGCATGTGCTCAATGCCGAATGGCTCCACCAGATCCAAGGCCTCCCCAAAATAGCCACGGTGCTTGTCCTCCCTCATGTGATGCATGTCAATCCAGTGAACTTCCACATAGACGTTCTGCTTGGCCTTGATCACATCTAGATAGATAAGGTTCTGCTGCTTGGTCCAGAACAGATCATTGCCTCTGAAGTTAGCACAAGGATTCACATATGGGTTGATCTTCCTTCGAACAATGAACTCGGCTAGGGGCATCTCATCCATGCCCATGACGGGCTCCTTCTGCTTGGTGGCGGTGTGCTTGGTTCTGCTTTGGGAGGCATTGGAGCCCTCTGCAGCTTCATCTTTGTTGCGCAGCCGCTTTGACCCTGTGTCACGGTTGGGATTCACGAACATGGGAACCGGAGCCACCACCTAGACACAAAACACAAGAACGCACACAAAAAACAAGAAGGATCAATGCAAATGCCAAGGCCAAAGCCAAAAGAAACAAGTAAGCAAGAGATTTGGACAGAAAAAATAACTAAAGATGCATCTACGGTAGTACCGGGCCATCGTACGGATGTAAAAACTTACATCCGCACCAGCTGCGGTAGTACCGTGCCGGGGTGGCACGGTAGTACCGCGCCTGGAGTGGAAGAATTTTTTTACTTCCGTGCTCCAAGCGGTAGTACCGCACCAAGGAGCGGAAGTACCGCGCGGAGCAGGCTACGAGCGTGGATACGGTAGTACTGCTCCAGGAGGAGCGGTAGTACCGCATGGAACAAAAACGCTACAGGAGCCGCGTATCTGGATCTAGAACATCCGCAAATCTAGATCGGTACTACCGTTGATAAATCTGAACTATTTTTACAATCGAAAAAGCATGCTTACTACACTACCACTCTCCTACAAATCCCTCTTGCACAGATTTAGCCAAAAATCTCATGAACACCACATTCATGTCCGTAAGACCTAGAAGCACAAGAACGGAAGAAAAGGCGAGGTACTTGGGGGAAAAACCTTGGTCCATGGCAAAGGGGCAAGGTGGGGAACAATCCAACCGGCCGGAATCCGATGAGAGCGACCGGACACGGAGATCCGGTGAGGGCCTCCGGCGCCATTCTTGGGCAGGAGAGAGAGACGGGTGGGGAAAAGAGATGAATGGGTATGGGGGAGTTAGAACTCCCCCTGCCCTGCTCTTAACCCCCACCCGCTCGCGTGGGCGCGGTAGTACCACAGGTCATCGTGGTAGTACCGCCCGGGAGGAAGTACCGCTCGCTGGGCGGTAGTACCGCTCTTCCGGCGACAGTAAAAAATTACTGCCGCGATGGAAGCGGTAGAACCGTGCCCCTGTGAAGCAACTGTGCATGCACAGAGCAAACAACCCCTGTGGTAGTATCGTGGTTCACCACGGTAGTACCATACCCCCAAGAAAATGCAAGTTTCACACGAGAGGGAAACGACATTTGCAAGACAACCTTCAAGACACCGAACAAACACGAGACAAGCACCAACGACGACACAAACACGACACATAAAAAAGGCAAAAGACAACAAAGACCAAAGCACAAACCACAACTCTCAGGAAGAGAGGGCGGTGGCCGAAGCCACCTATGTATGAGTCACTTGGTATGGCACCGTGCTACCTCTTGAGCACTGCGTTGGTTTTCCCTTGAAGAGGAAAGGGTGATGCAAGAAAGTAGCATAAGTATTTCCCTCAGTTTTTGAGAACCAAGGTATCAATCCAGTGGAGGCTCCAAACAAGTCCCTCGTACCTACACAAACAAACAAGAACCTCACAACCAACACGATAAAGGGGTTGTCAATCCCTTCACGGTAACTTGCGAAAGTGATATCTGATAGAGATAATAAGATAAGATAATTGTTTTTGGTATTTTTATGATATAGATTGAAAAGTAAAGATTGCAAATAAAGTAGATTGGAAACTTATATGATAAAAGATAGACCCGGGGGCCATAGGTTTCACTAGTGGCTTCTCTCAAGATAGCATAAGTATTACGGTGGGTGAACAAATCAATGTCGAGCAACTAATAGAAAAGTGCATAGTTATGAGAATATCTAGGCATGATCATGTATATAGGCATCACGTCCGTGACAAGTAGATCCAAACGATGCTGCATCTACTACTATTACTCCACACATCGACCGCTATCCAACATGCATCTAGAGTATTAAGTTCATAAGAACAGAGTAACGCATTAAGAAAGATGACATGATGTAGAGGGATAAACTCAAGCAATATGATATAAACCCCATCTTTTTATCCTCGATGGAAACAATACAACACGTGCCTTGCTGCCCCTGCTGTCACTCGAAAAGGACACCGCAAGATTGAACCCAAAGCTAAGCACTTCTACCATTGCAAGAAAGATCAATCTAGTAGGCCAAACCAATCTGATAATTCGAAGAGACTTGCAAAGATAACCAATCATACATAAAAGAATTCAAAGGAGATTCAAATATTTCTCATAGATAAACTTGATCATAAACCGAAAATTCATCGGATCTCGACAAACACACCACAAAAAGAGTTACATTGAATAGATCTCCAAGAAGATCAAGGAGAACTTTGTATTGAGATTCAAAGAGAGAGAAGAAGCCATCTAGCTAATATCTAGGGACCCGAAGGTCTGTGGTAAACTACTCACAACTCATCGGAGAGGCTATGGTGTTGATGTAGAAGCCCTCCATGGTCGATTCCCCCTCCGGCAGAGCGCTAGCGAAGGCTCCAAGATGGGATCTCGTGGATACAAAAGGTTGCGGCGGTGGAAATAGTTTTTCGTATTGCTCCTGGATGTTTTCAGGGTATGGTGGTATATATAGGCGAAAGAAGTCGGCAAGCGGAGCCACGAGGGGCCCACAAGGGTGGGGGCGCGCCTGGCACCCTCGTGGCCGCCTCAGCTGCTTCTTGACGTCCACTCCAAGTCTCCTGGATTGTGGTTGTTCCAAAAAGATTGCTCCCGAAGGTTTCATTCTGTTTGGACTCCGTTTGATATTCCTTTTCTTCGAAACACTGAAATAGGCAAAAAAAGAACAATTCAGGCTAGGCCTCTGGTTAGTAGGTTAGTCCCAAAAATGATATAAAAGTGTAGAGTAAAGCCCATAAACATCCAAAATTGCTAATATAATAGCATGGAACAATAAAAAATTATAGATACGTTGGAGACGTATCAAGCATGCCCAAGCTTAATTCCTGCTCGTCCTCGAGTAGGTAAATGATAAAAACAGAATTTTTGATGTGGAATGCTACCTAGCATATTTCTCAATGTAATTTTATTTAGTGTGGCATGAATGTTCAGATCCAAAAGATTCAAAACAAAAGTTCATATTGATATAAGAAATAGTAATACTTCAAGCATACTAACAAAGCAATCATGTCTTCTCAAAATAACATGGCTAAAGAAAGTTCATCCCTACAAAATCATATAGTTAGGCTATGCTCATTTTCATCACACAAAATACTCCCATCATGCACAACCCCGGTTTCAGCCAAGCAATTGGTTCATACTTTTTAACGCGCTTCAGCTTTTTTCAACTCTCACGCAATATATGAGCGTGAGCCATGGATATAGCACTATGGGTGGAATAGAATATGATGATGGAGGTTGTGTGGAGAAGATAAAAAAAAAGAGAAAGTCTCATATTGGCGAGGCTAATCAACGGGCTATGGAGATGCCCATCAATTGATGTCAACATGAGGAGTAGGGATTGCCATGCAACGGATGCGCTAGAGCTATAAATGTATGAAAGCTAAACAAAAGAAACTAAGTGGGTGTGCATCCAACTTGCTTGCTCACGAAGACCTAGGGCATTTTGAGGAAGCCCGTCGTTGGAATATACAAGCCAAGTTCTATAATGAAAAATTTGCACTAGTATATGAAAGTGATAACATAAGAGACTCTCTATCATGAAGATCATGGTGCTACTTTGAAGCACAAGTGTGGAAAAGGATAGTAACATTGTCCCCCTTTTTTTGTTGGGCCTTTTTTTATTTGGCCTTTCTTCCCCTTTTTTCTTTCTTTTTTTATTGGCATTTTTTATTTGTCCTTTATTTTTTATAAGGGACGATGCTCTAATAATGATGAAAATCACACTTCTATTTATTTACAACTCAATACTAGAACAAGATATGACTCTATATGAATGCCTCCGGCGGTGTACCGGGATGGGCAATGAATCAAGAGTGACATGTATGAAAAATTATGCATGGTGACTTTGCCACAAATACGATGTCAACTACATGATCATGCAAGGCAATATGACAATGATGATGCATGTCATGATAAATGGGACGGTGGAAAGTTGCATGACAATATATCTCGGAATGGCTGTGGAAATGCCATAATAGGTATAGGTATGGTGGCTGTTTTGAGGAAGATATAAGGAGGTTTATGTGTGATAGAGCGTATCGTATCATGGGGTTTGGATGCACCAACGAAGTTTGCACCAACTCTCAAGGTGAGAAAGGGCAATGCACTGTACCGAAGAGGCTAGCAATGATGGAAGGGTAAGAGTGCGTATAATCCATGGACTCACATTAGTTATAAAGAACTCATATACTTATTGCAAAAGTTCTATTAGCCCTCGAAGCAAAGTACTACTGCGCATGCTCCTAGGGGGGAGGTTGGTAGGAGTTAACCATCGCGCCCCCCCGACGTCCACACATAAGGAAGGCAATCAAAAGAGCACCCCATGCAACAAATTTGTTACACAACTTTTACCATAGGTGCATGCTACGGGACTTGCCAACTTCAACACCGGTATTCCTCAATTTCATAATTACCCAACTAGCATGACTCTAATATTACCACCTTTATATCTCAAAACAATTATCAAGCATCAAATTGATCATAGCATCCAATTCACTTCCTATGATAGTTTTTATTTTACCGGATGCCCATCATTCTAGGACCAATTTTATAACCATAGCAAATAGCATGCTGTTCTAAAATACTATCAAAATAATAGAAGTGAAGCATGAGAGATCAATTATTTCTATAAAATAAAACCATCGCCGTGCTCTAAAAAGTATAAGTGAAGCACTAGAGCAAAATTATCTAGCTCAAAAGATATAAGTGAAGCACATAGAGTATTCTAATAAAGACTCATATCATACAAGACGCTCCAAGCAAAACACATATCATGTGGCGAATAAAAATATAGCTCCAAGTAAAGTTACCGATAGACGAAGACGAAAGAGGGGATGCCTTCCGGGGCATCCCCAAGCTTAGGCTTTTGGTTGTCCTTGGATTATCTTGGGGTGCCATGGGCATCCCCAAGCTTAGGATCTTGCCACTCCTTATTCCATAGTCCATCAAATCTTTACCCAAAACTTGAAAACTTCACAACACAAAACTCAACAGGAAATCTCATGAGCTCCGTTAGTGCAAGAAAGAAAAACCACCACTTAAGGTACTGTAATGAACTCATTATTTATTTATATTGGTGTTAAACCTACTGTATTCCAACTTCTCTATGGTTCATACCCCCCGATACTAGCCATAGATGCATCAAAATAAGCAAACAACACACGAAAAACAGAATCTGTCAAAAACAGAACAGTCTGTAGCAATCTGTAACTTTCGAATAATTCTAGAACTCTAAAAGCCCTACCAAAATAGGAAGTCCTAGGAAATTTATCTATTGATATACTTCAAAAAGAATCAACTAAAAATCTCGTTTCTGTTATTTATTGAAATTATTCTCGTGCGCGCAAAAGTTTCTGTTTTTTAGGAAGATCAAATTAACTTTCACCCAAGATGACCCTATAGGTTCTACTTGGCACAAACACTAATTAAAACATAAAACCACATCTAAACAGAAGCTATATAAATTATTTATTACTAAATATAAGCAAAAAAGCAAGAAACAAAAATAAAATTGGGTTGCCTCCCAACAAGCGCTATCATTTAACGCCTCTAGCTAGGCATAAAAGCGAGAATAGATCTAAGTATTGCCATCTTTGGTATTCAAATCATAAGTGGCTCGCATAATTGATTCATAAGGTAATTTGATCTTATTTCTAGGAAAGTGTTCCATGCCTTTCCTTAATGGAAATTGGAATCTAATATTTCCTTCCTTCATATCAATAATTGCACCAATCTTTTTAAGGAAAGGTCTACCAAGAATGATAGGACATGAAAGATAGCAATATATATCAAGAACAATGAAATCTACAGGCACATAATTCCTATTCGCAACAGTAAGAACATCATTAATCCTTCCCATAGGTTTCTTTATAGTGGAATCCGTGCAAGTTTAAAGAGCAATCATCAAAATCACGGAAATCTAGCACATCACATAAAGTCTTTGGAATCGTAGAAACACTAGCACCCAAATCACACAAAGCATAGCATTCATGATCTTTAATTTTAATTTTATTAGTAGATTCCCACTCATCATAAAGTTTTCTAGGGATCGAAACTTCTAATTCAAGTTTTTCCTCATAGGATTGCATCAAAGCATCAATGATATGTTTGGTAAAAGCTTTATTTTGACTATAAGCATGAGGAGAATTCAACACGGATTGCAACAAGGAAATACAATCTATTAAAGAACAATTATCATAATTAAATTCCTTGAAATCCAAAATAGTGGGTTCATTGCTATGTAAAGTTTTTACCTCTCCAGTCCCACTTTTACCAAATTTTGCATCAAGATCTAAAAACTCCGAATCATTGGGACGCCTTTTAACTAAAGTTGACTCATCTCCAGTCCCATCATTATCAAGATTCATATTGCAAAACAGAGATTTCATAGGAGACACATCAATCACTTTTAGATCTTCATCATTATTTTCATGAAAACTAGAAGGACACGCTTTTACAAAGCAATCTTTCTTAGCACGCATCCTAGCGGTTCTTTCTTTGCACTCATCAATGGAAATTCGCATGGCTTTGAGAGACTCGTTGATATCATGCTTAGGTGCAATAGATCTAAGTTTCAAAGAATCAACATCAAGAGAAATTATATCCACGTTCCTAGCCAATTCATTAACTTTAAGCAATTTTTCTTCAAGCAAAGCATTGAATTTCTTTTGAGAGATCATAAATTCTTTAACACTATTCTCAAAATCAGAGGGCATCTTATTAAAATTTCCATAAGAATTGTTGTAGGAATTACCATAATTATTAGAGGAATTACTAGGAAACGGCCTAGGATTAAAGTTTCCTCTATACGCGTTGTTACGAAAATTATTCCTATCAACAAAATTCACATCTATATATTCATTATTATTCTCAATCAAAGTAGACAAAGGCATATCATTAGGATCAATAGGAGCACTCTTAGTAGAAAACAATTTCATAAGTTTATCCATCTTTCCACTCAAAATATTAATCTCTTCTATCGCATGTACTTTTTTACTAGTAGATCTTTCGGTGTGCCATTGAGAATAATTAACCATAATATTATCTAGGAGTTTAGTAGCTTCTCCTAAAGTGATTTCCATAAAAGTGCCTCCCGCGGCCGAATCTAAAAGATTTCTAGAAGCAAAATTCAATCCCGCATAAAATTTTGTATGATAGTCCATAAATTCAAACCATGTGTAGGACAATTGCGAATCATCAATTTCATCCTCTCCCAAGATTGTGCAGCATGTTCATGATCTAGTTGCTTAAAATTCATAATATCGTTTCTAAGAGAGATGATCTTAGCGAGAGGAAAATACTTAGATATAAAAGCATCTTTGCACTTATTCCATGAATCAATACTATTTTTAGGCAAAGACGAAAACCAAGTTAATCTCCGTTTGTCATCCGTATCCTTGAGAAATTTGCGGTTGATCCAATTGTCATCCGTATCCTTGCTCCCATGATCTCGGAGTGAGACCGCGAGAGTAGTTAATCTTCGATAGAGCTCACGAGGTTCTTCATCTTCTTTCATTGCAAACTCATCGGCTCCATCTTGCACTACTTCATAGTTGGAGCATTGAATGCTTGTGCTTCCCCTGTAGAGAGAAACCACATGCCGCCATGCATCCTTGGCCACGGTGAAGGGTCGGATATGAGCAATATCTTCGGGTGGAATTGCATCTTGGATGATGAAGAGAGCATTCTCATTGAATTGATTATCCGCGGCTTCTCGAGGGGTGAAGTTGCTTCGGTCATGCGGATAAAAACCTTTTTCAATGATTCTCCAAAGGTTAGTATTAACATGGTTCAAATGACGCTTAAAGCGATAAACCCAAGAATCAAAGTCCTCATTTTTTACAATCTTAGGGGGAGGACCGGCATGATTCAAATGAGTGGAAGGAAACAGTCCACCATAAGTAAGTGGAGGTTCCACATGGGCAAAGATGTCGTTGCCATTTTTACCACTAGTAGAAGTAGCCTTTTCACTAGTAGATTCCCCCTTGTCGGAGTTAGCATCCGTCACCTTGTTAGTGGGATCACCCACTTTCATCGGCGCGGTAGATAGTCTAAGACCTTCTAAGAATTTATTAAACATGATTTCAACCTCGGTCATCATGGAGGTTTTCAATGTGTCCAAAGCTGCATTGAATTCCTCACAAGAGACCGTGGTTCCCCCATCGGCCGTAGAGTGCTCCTCCCCACCGTCTACGGTATCAACCATACTCTTTGGATGACAAAGTCCTTAATAAAGAGACGAGGCTCTGATTCCAATTGAAAGGATGGATATAGTTGACTAGAGGGGGGGGGGTGAATAGGCAACTAACAATTTTTTAGCTTTTCTTTACCAAATTAAACTTTGCATCAAAGTAAGTTGTCTATATATGCAACTAGGTGAGCAACCTATATGATCCAACAACAATAAGCACACAAGCAAGCAAGGGATAGACCACAATATATCTTGCACAAGTAAAGGTAAGAGATAGCCAAGAGTGGAACAGATGAAGACGAGGATGTGTTACCGAAGTTCCTTCCCTTTGAAGGGAAGTACGTCTCCGCTGGAGCGGTGTGGAGGCACAATGCTCCCCAAGAAGCTACTAGGGCCACCGTATTCTCCTCACGCCCTCACACAAAGTGAGATGTCGTGATTCCACTATTTGTGCCCTCGGAGGCGGTGACCGAACCTTTACAAACAAGGTTGGGGCAATCTCCACAACTTAATTGGGGCTCCCAACGACAGCATGAAGCTTCACCACAATGGACTATGGCTCCGCGGTGACCTCAACCGTCTAGGGTGCTCAAACACCCAAGAGTAACAAGATTCGCAAGGGATTATTGGGGGGAATCAAATTTTTCTTGGTGGAAGTGTAGATCTGGGTCTTCTCAACCAATCCCTAGAAAATCAACGAGTTTGATTGGCTAGAGAGAGAGATCGGGCGAAAATGGAGCTTGGAGCAACAATGGAGCTTGGGGATGGAAGAGGTAAGTCTTCTTGGAGAAGAAGACCCCTTTATATAGTGGGGGGCCAATTCCAACCGTTACCCACCACTCAGCCCCCGACCCGCGATACTACCGCACCACAGGAGCGGTACTATCGCGGATGTCCGCGGTACTACCGTGGGCGTGGCAGGGCCTAGACCCGACCAGATGAGCACCGACAGGGTGCGGTAGAACCGCTTGCGCGGTACTACCGTGACCCCATGTGGTACTACCACATGGCATGCACCGTCCAGGCACGGTAGGCACGTATATACAAAATTACATCTTTGACTACATCCGCTGAGATTTTATCAATGCAAAAGTCCGACATGGTACTAACGCAAGCCAGGTGCGGTACTACCATGAAGGGCGCGGATGTAAAAAAAATACATCCGCCCCTACCTCCGCTCATGCCGATGTGCCTGGCCAGGCTGCACGCTACTACCGCGCCAGAGCACGGTACTACCACGTAGGGCGCGGATGTAAAAAATTACATCCGCCCCTACTACCGCTTGCGCAGCATCGCCAGGCCAGAGCTCACAGTACTACCACTCAGAGCTCACGGTACTACCGTGGGCGCCCACAGTACTACCGTGCCGGGGCCCGGTACTACCGCTGGTGCTTGCGGTAGTACCGCTCTGGGGAGCAGTACTACCGCCAGCGTATGAACAACAACACTAGGTGTCCTTCATTCTGCAGAGACACGGTGAGATGGAGGAAACTCCAAAGAGCCAAAGGAAAGGCGGTGCAAAAGGAACATGTGTACGTGATATTCCACCCAAACCTTTCCAACGTGGACCCTTGGTGGAAGTGTAGATCGGGGCCTTCTCAACCAATCCCTAGAAAATCAACAAGTTTGATTGGCCAGGGAGAGAGATCGGGTGAAAATGGAGCTTGGAGCAACAATGGAGCTTGGGATGGAAGAGGTAAGTCTTCTTGGAGAAGAAGACCCCTTTATATAGTGGGGGGCCAATTCCAACCGTTACCCACCACTTAGCCCGCGACCCGCGGTACTACCGCACCACAGGAGCGGTACTACCGCACGGGCCTGCGGTACTACCGTGGATGTCCGCGGTACTACCATTGGCGCGGCAGGGCCTGGACCCGACCAGATGAGCACCGACAGGGCGCGGTAGAACCGTGTGACATCCCCGATTCAATTGTACACTAATCATACATGCAAACGTGTACGATCAAGATCAGGGACTCACGAGAAGATATCACAACACAACTCTACAAATAAAATAAGTCATACATGTTGGGGAACGTAGTAATTTCAAAAAAATTCCTACGCACATGCAAGATCATGGTGATGGCATAGCAACGAGAGGGGAGAGTGTTGTCCACGTACCCTCGTAGACCGTAAGCGGAAGCGTTAGCACAACACGGTTGATGTAGTCGTACGTCTTCACGATCCGACCGATCCAAGCACCGAACGTACGGCACCTCCGAGTTCAGCACACGTTCAGCTCGATGACGATCCTCGGGCTCCGATCCAGCAAAGCTTCGGGGATGAGTTCCGTCAGCACGACGGCGTGGTGACGATGATGATGTTCTACCGGCGCAGGGCTTCGCCTAAACTCCGCGACGATATGACCGAGGTGGAATATGGTGGAGGGGGGCACCGCACACGGCTAAGGAACGATCCGTAGATCAACTTGTGTGTTATGGGGTGCCCCCTGCCCCCGAATATAAAGGAGGGAGGGGGAGGTGCGGCCGACCCCCTTGGGGTGCGCCTGGAGGAGTCCTACTCCCACCAGGAGTAGGACTCCCCCTCTTGCGTTCGTGGAGAAGGAAAGGGGGGAGGGGAAAGAGGAAAGGGGGCGCCGCCCCCCCTTCCTTGTCCTATTCGGACTAGGGGGGGAGGGGGCGCGCGGCCTGCCCTGGCTGGCCCTCCTCTTCTCCCTCATGGCCCACTAAGTCCCATTAACCCCCGGGAGGGTTCCGGTAACCCCCCGGTGTTCCGGTAAAATCCCGATTTCACCCGGAACCTTTCTGATGTCCAAACATAGGCTTCCAATATATCAATCTTTATGTCTCGACCATTTCAAGACTCCTCGTCATGTCCGTGATCACATCCGGAACTCCGAACAAACTTCGATACATCAAAACTTATAAACTCATAATAAAACTGTCATCGTAACGTTAAGCGTGCGGACCCTACGGGTTCGAGAACTATGTAGACATGACCTAGAACTATTCTCGGTCAATAACCAATAGCGGAACCTGGATGCCCATATTGGTTCCTACATATTCTACGAAGATCTTTATCGGTCAAACCGCATAACAACATACGTTGTTCCCTTTGTCATCGGTATGTTACTTGCCCGAGATTTGATCGTCGGTATCCAATACCTAGTTCAATCTCGTTTCCGGCAAGTCTCTTTACTCGTTCCGTAATGCATCATCCCGTAACCAACTCATTTGGTCACATTGCTTGCAAGGCTTATAATGATGTGCATTACCGAGAGGGCCCAGAGATACCTCTCCGACAATCAGAGTGACAAAACCTAATCTCGAAATACGCCAACTCAACATGTACCTTCGGAGACACCTGTAGTACTCCTTTATAATCACCCAGTTACGTTGTGACGTTTGGTAGTACCTAAAGTGTTCCTCCGGTAAACGGGAGTTGCATAATTCTCATAGTTACAGGAACATGTATAAGTCATGAAGAAAGCAATAGCAATATACTAAACGATCAAGTGCTAGGCTAACGGAATGGGTCATGTCAATCACATCATTCTCCTAATGATGTGATCCCATTAATCAAATGACAACACATGTCTATGGTTAGGAAACATAACCATCTTTGATTAATGAGCTAGTCAAGTAGAGGCATACTAGTGACTATATGTTTGTCTATGTATTCACACATGTATCATGTTTCCGGTTAATACAATTCTAGCATGAATAATAAACATTTATCATGAAATAAGGAAATAAATAATAACTTTATTATTGCCTCTAGGGCATATTTCCTTCAATACAAGCATCATAATACAAGCCAGGGGCCTCGAGGGCTCAAATACAAGTGCTCGATCATAGACGAGTCAGCGGAAGCAACAATATCTGAGTACAGACATAAGTAAACAAGTTTCCATAAGATGGCTAGCATAAACTGGGATACAGATCGAAAGAGGCGCAGGCATCCTGCCTGGGATCCTCCTAAACTACTCCTAGTTGTCGTCAGCGGCCTGCACGTAGTAGTAGGCACCTCCAGTGTAGTAGGAGTCATCGTCGAAGGTGACGTCTGGCTCTTGGGTTCCAACGTCTGGTTGCGGCATCCAAGAAGAAGAGGAAAACGGGGGGAAAGAGGGAGCAAACCAACTGTGAGTACTAATCCAAAGTACTCGCAAGCAAGGAGCTACACTACATATGCATGGGTATATGTGTTAGGGGGCAATATCAGTGGACTGAACTGCAAAATGCCAGAATATGAGGGGGATAGCTAGTCCTATCAAAGACTACGCTTCTGGCAATCTCCGTCTTGCAGCATGTAGAAGAGAGTAGATTGAAGTCCTCCAAGTAGCATCGCATAGCATAATCCTACCCGGCGATCCTCCCCTCGTCGCCCTGTGGAAAAGCGATCACCGGGTTGTCTATGGAACTTTTCTGGGTGTGTTTTATTAAGTATACGGTTCTAGTTGTCATAAGGTCAAGGTACAACTTCGGGTCATCCTTTTACCGAGGGACATGGCTATTTGAATAGATTAACTTCCCTGTAGGGGTGCACCACATAACCCAACACGCTCGATCCCATTTGGCCGGACACACTTTCCTGGGTCATGCCCGGCCTCGGAAGATCAACACGTCGCAGCCGCACCTAGGCACAACAGAGAGGTCAGCACGTCGGTTTAAATCCTATGCGCGCAGGGGTCTGGGCCCATCGCCCATTGCACACCTGCATGTTGCGAGGGAGGCCGGAAGAAGACCTAGCAACCTCCATTACAAAGGAAGTCACATTACGCGGTCCAATCTGGCGCGCGCCGCTCAGTCGCTGACGTCACGAAGGCTTCGGCTGATACCAGGACGTCGAGTGCCCATATCTTTCCCGCATAGTTGGTTAGTGCGTATAGGCCAGTGGCCAGACTCAGATCAAATACCAAGATCTCGTTAAGCGTGTTTAATACACATAGTTCACATCATCATGTGATCAACACCCAAAGGGTTTACTAGAGTCAATAATCTAGTTCACATCGCTATGTGATTAACACCCAAAAGGGTACTAAGGTATGATCATGTTTTGCGCGTGAGAGAAGTTTAGTCAACGGGTCTATCATATTACAAAGTCGTATGTATTTTGCAAATATTCTATGTCTACAATGTTTTGCACGGAGCTACTCTAGCTAATTGCTCCCACTTTCAATATGTATCCAGATTGAGACTTAGAGTTATCTGGATCGGTGTAAAAGCTTGCATCGATGTAACTCTTTATGACGAACTCTTTTATCACCTCCATAATCGAGAAACATATCCTTATTCTACTAAGGATAATTTTGACCAATGTCCAGTGATCTACTCCTAGATCACTATTGTACTCCCTTGCCAAACCAGGGCAGAGTATACAATAGGTCTGCTCCATAGCATGGCATACTTTTATAGAACGTATGACTGATGCATAGGGAATGACTTTCATTCTCTTTCTATTTTCTGCCGTGGTCGGGTCTTGAGTCTTAGTCAATTTCACACCTTTGCAACACAGGCAAGAACTCTTTCTTTGACTGTTCCATTTTGAACTATTTCAAAATCTTGACAAGGTATGTACTTATTGAAAAACTTATCAAGCGTCTTGATCTATCTCAATAGATCTTGATGCTCAATATGTAAGCAGCTTCACCGAGGTCTTTCATTGAAAAACTTTTTATTCAAGTATCCTTTTATGCTATCCAGAAATTCTATATGATTTCCAATCAACAATATGTCTTGCACATATAATATCAGAAATGCTACAGAGCTCCCACTCACTTTCTTGTAAATACAGGCCTTTCCAAAAGTCTGTATAAAACCATATGCTTTGATCAACTCATCAAAGTGTATATTCCAACTCCGAGATGCTTGCACCAGTCCATTGATGGATTGCTGGAGCTTGCACACTTTGTTAGCATCTTTAGGATTGACAAAAACTTTCTGGTTGCATCATATACAACTCTTCTTTAATAAATCCATTAAGGAATGCAGTTTTGACATCCATTTGCCAGATTTCATAAAATGTGGCAATTGCTAACATGATTCAGACAGACTTAAGCTTCGATACGAGTGAGAAAATCTCATCGTATTCAACACCTTGAACTTGTTGAAAACATTTCGCAACAAGTCGAGCTTAGTAGATAGTAACACTACTATCAGTGTCCGTCTTCCTCTTGAAGATCCATTTATTTAACATGGCTTGCTGATCATCGAGCAAGTCAATCAAAGTCCATACTTTGTTCTCATACATGGATCATATCTCAGATTTTATGGCCTCAAGCCATTTCGTGGAATCTGGGCTCATCATCGCTTCCTCATAGTTCGTAGGTTCATCATGGTCTAGTAACATGACTTCCAGAACATGATTACCGTACCACTCTGGTGCAGATCTTAATCTGGAAGACCTACGAGGTTTGGTAGCAACCTGATCTGAAGTTTCATGATCATCATCATTAACTTCCTCACTAATTGGTGTAGGAATCACAGGAACTGATTTCTGTGATGGACTACTTTCCAATTCGGGAGAAGGTACAATTACCTTATCAAGCTCTACTTTCCTCCCACTCACTTCTTTCGAGAGAAACTTCTTCTCTAGAAAGGATCTATCTTAGCAACGAATAACTTGCCTTCGGATCTGTGATAGAAGGTGTACCCAATAGTTACCTTTGGGTATTCTATGAAGACGCACTTCTCTGGTTTGGGTTCGAGCTTATCAGGTTGAAAACCTTTTTCATATAAGCATCGCAACTCCAAGCTTTAAGAAACGACAGCTTAGGTTTACTGCTAAACCATAGTTCATACGGTGTCGTCTCAACGGATTTAGATGGTGCCCTATTAAACGTGAATGCAGCTGTCTCTAATGCATAACCCCAAAACGATAGTGGTAAATTGGTAAGAGACATCATAGATTGCACTATATCCAATAAAGTACTGTTATGACGTTCGGACACACCATTAAGCTGTGGTGTTCCAGGTGGCATGAGTTTGTGAAACTATTCCACATTGTTTTAATTGAAGACCAAACTCGTAACTCAAATATTTGTCTCCGCGATCAAATTGCAGAAACTTTGTTTTCTTGTTACGATGGTTCTCCACTTCACTCTGAAATTCTTTGAACTTTTCAAATGTTTCAGACTTGTGCTTCATTAACTAGATATACTCATATCTGCTCAATTCATCTTGTGAAGGTCAGAAAATAACGATACCCGCCACAAGCATCAACACTCATTGGACCGTATACATCAGTATGTATTATTTCCATCAAGTCAGTAGCTCGTTCCATTGTTCCAGAGAACGGAGTTTTAGTCATCTTGCCCAAAAGGCACGGTTCGCAAGCATCAAATGATTCATAACCAAGTGATTCCAAAAATCCATCTTTATGGAGTTTCTTCATGCGCTTTACACCGATATGACCCAAACGGCAGTGCCACAAATAAGTTGCACTATCATTATTAACTTTGCATCTTTTGGCATCAATATTATGAATATGTGTATCACTTCGATCGAGATCCAACAAACTATTTTCATTGGGTGTATGACCATCGAAGGTTTTATTCATGTAAACAGAACAACAATTATTCTTTGACTTTAAATGAATAACCGTATTGCAATAAACATGATCTAATCATATTCATGTTCAACGCAAATACCAAATAACATTTATTTAGGTTTAACACTAATCCCGAAAGTATAGGGAGTGTGCGATGATGATCATATCAATCTTGGAACTACTTCCAACACTCATCGTCACTTCTCCTTCAACTAGTCTTTGTTTATTCTGTAACTCCTGTTTCGAGTCACTAACCTTAGCAACCGAACAAGTATCAAATACTCAGGGGCTACTATAAACATTAGTAAGGCACACATGAATAACCTGTATATCAAATATACCCTTGTTCACTTTGCCGTCCTTCTTATCCACCAAATATTCAGGGCATTTCTGCTTCTAGTGACCATTTCCTTTGCAGTATAATCACTCAGTTTCAGGCTTTGGTCCAGCTTTGGGCTTCTTCGCGGGAGTGACAACTTGCTTGTCATTCTAGTTGAAGTTTCCCTTTCTTTCCCTTTTCCCTTTTTCTTGAAACTAGTGATCTTGTCAACCATCAACACTTGATGCTCTGTCTTGATTTCTACCTTCGTCGATTTCAACATCACGAAGAGCTCGGGAATCGTTTTCGTCAACCCTTGCATACTATAGTTCATCACGAAGTTCTAGTAACTTAGTGATGGTGACTAGAGAATTCTGTCAATCACTATCTTATCTGGAAGATTAACTCCCACTTGATTCAAGCGATTGTAGTACCCAGACAATCTGAGGACATGCTCACTAGTTGAGCTATTCTCCTCCATCTTTTAGCCATAGAACTTGTTGGAGACTTCATATCTCTCAACTCGGGTATTTGCTTGAAATATTAACTTCAACTCCTGGAACATCTCATATGGTCCATGACGTTCAAAACGTCTTTGAAGTCCCGATTCTAAGCGGTTAAGCATGGTGCACTAAACTATCAAGTAGTCATCATATTGAGCCAGCCAAACGTTCATAACGTCTGCATCTGCTCCTGCAGTAGGTCTGTCACCTAGCGGTGCATTAAGGACATAATTCTTCTGTGCAGCAATGAGGATAAACCTCAGATCATGGATCCAATCCGCATCATTGCTACCAACATCTTTCAACACAATTTTCTCTACGAACATATCAAAATAAACATATGAAAGCAACAACGCAAGCTATTGATCTACAACATAATTTGCAAAATACTACCAGGACTAAGTTCATGATAAATTAAAGTTCAATTAATCATATTACTTAAGAACTCCCACTTAGATAGACATCCCTCTAATCTTCTAAGTGATTATGTGATCCATATCAACTACACCATGTCCGATCGTCACGTGAGATGGAGTAGTTTCAATGGTGAACATCATTATGTTGATCATATCTACTATATGATTCACGCTCGACCTTTCGGTCTCCGTGTTCCGAGGCCATATCTGTATATGCTAGGCTCGTCAAGTTTAACCCGAGTATTCCGCGTGTGCAACTGTTTTGCACCCGTTGTATTTGAACGTAGAGCCTATCACACCCGATCATCACGTGGTGTCTCAGCACGAAGAACTTTCGCAACGGTGCATACTCAGGGAGAGCACTTCTTGATAATTAGTGAGAGATCATCTTAAAATGCTACCGTCAATCAAAGCAAGATAAGATGCATAAAGGATAAACATCACATGCAATCAATATAAGTGATATGATATGGCCATCATCATCTTGTGCTTGTGATCTCCATCTTCGAAGCACCGTCATGATCACCATCGTCACCGGCGCGACACCTTGATCTCCATCGTAGCATCGTTGTCGTCTCGCCAACTATTGCTTCTACGACTATCGCTACCGCTAAGAGATAAACTAAAGTAATTACAGGGCGTTTGCATTTCATACAATAAAGCGACAACCATATGGCTCCTGCCAGTTGCCGATAACTTCGGTTACAAAACATGATCATCTCATACAATATAATATAGCATCACGTCTTGACCATATCACATCACAACATGCCCTGCAAAAACAAGTTAGGCGTCCTCTACTTTGTTGTTGCAAATTTTACGTGGCTGCTACGGGCTTTAGCAAGAACCGTTCTTACCTACGCATAAAAAACCACAACGATAGTTCGTCAAGTTGGTGCTGTTTTAACCTTCGCAAGGACCGGGCGTAGCCACACTCGATTCAGCTAAAGTGAGAGAGACAGACACCCACCAGCCACCTTTAAGCACGAGTGCTCGTAACGGTGAAACCAGTCTCGCGTAAGCGTACGCGTAATGTCGGTCCGGGCCGCTTCATCTCACAATACCGCCGAACCAAAGGATGACATGCTTGTAAGCAGTATGACTTGTATCGCCCACAACTCACTTGTGTTCTACTCGTGCATATAACATCAACGCATAAAACCTAGGCTCTTATGCCACTGTTGGGGAACGTAGTAATTTCAAAAAAATTCCTACGCACACGCAAGATCATGGTGATGGCATAGCAACGAGAGGGGAGAGTGTTGTCCACGTACCCTTGTAGACCGTAAGCGGAAGCGTTAGCACAACGCGGTTGATGTAGTCGTACGTCTTCACGATCCGACCGATCCAAGCACCGAACGTACGGCACCTCCGAGTTCAGCACACGTTCAGCTCGATGACGATCCCCGGGCTCCGATCTAGCAAAGCTTCGGGGATGACTTCCGTCAGCACGACGGCGTGGTGACAATGATGATGTTCTACCGGCGTAGGGCTTCGCCTAAACTCCGCGATGATATGATCGAGGTGGAATATGGTGGAGGGGGGCACCGCGCACGGCTAAGGAACGATCCGTAGACCAACTTGTGTGTTATGGGGTGCCCCCTGCCCCCGTATATAAAAGAGGGAGGGGGAGGTGCGGCCGGCCCCCTTGGGGTGCGCCTGGAGGAGTCCTACTCCCACCGGGAGTAGGACTCCCCCCTCTTGCCTTGGTAGAGAAGGAAAGGGGGGAGGGGAAAGAGGAAAGGGGGGCGCCGCCCCCCCCCCCTTCCTTGTCCTATTCGGACTAGGGGGGGAGGGGGCGCGCGGCCTGCCCTGGCCGGCCCTCCTCTTCTCCCTCATGGCCCACTAAGGCCCATTAACCCCCGGGAGGGTTCCGGTAACCCCCCGGTGTTCCGGTAAAATCCCGATTTCACCCGGAACCTTTCCGATGTCCAAACATAGGCTTCCAATATATCAATCATTATGTCTCGACCATTTTGAGACTCCTCGTCATGTCCGTGATCACATCCAGAACTCCGAACAAAATTCTATACATCAAAACTTATAAACTCATAATAAAACTGTCATCGTAACGTTAAGCGTGCGGACCCTACGAGTTCGAGAACTATGTAGACATGACCTAGAACTATTCTCGGTCAATAACCAATAGCGGAACCTGGATGCCCATATTGGTTCCTACATATTCTATGAAGATCTTTATCAGTCAAATCGCATAACAACATACGTTGTTCCCTTTGTCATCGGTATGTTACTTGCCCGAGATTTGATCATCGGTTTCCAATACCTAGTTCAATCTCGTTACCGGCAAGTCTCTTTACTCGTTCCGTAATGCATCATCCCGTAACCAACTCATTTGGTCACATTGCTTGCAAGGCTTATGTCAGGACCCCGACTCAATGCCACATCGATCTAGCATGTAACACCTCATATCACTTTGCGGCCTCACGCACGGTATTCCCACGGGTGTCGCCTTACCTTTGCCCGGGACTATTTGCGCCTTTTGGCACACGTATATGATAGTGTCACTAGCATCCATATGATAAGGAGCCCGGGCTGACATGGCTAGTCGTAAACCCAAAGTGGCACAAACTTACAGGGACAGGCATCCATGACCGAGCATCGAACGTGTCGGTCATCAGCGAGTGAATCCAGGCTGTAGCACTGGGCTAGTCGGACTCCGGTGAACCGGGCTGTAGCGGGCTAACAGGACTCCGGTATTCATCGCGTGACATTTCCCCGAGGGGACAGACACAGGAACGAAGAAGGACACATGCCGGCCAGCCTAAGTGTTCCGGAGCAGTGGCAAGCTACCAAGGAAACACTAGGAGACATTTCCCGGTAAGAGAGGCTACTAAGGATAAACAACTAGATAGTCAGATCCCACACATACCAAGCATTTCAATAACATACACATAATATGCTCGATATGTGCAAATACAACATGGCATCACAACATGACTCTACGACCCAAGTATTTATTCAATAGGCTCCAAGGAGCGAGATATCACAAATATGGGTCTCACGACCCAACATTCAGAGCATACAAATCAAGCACAAACGGAAGCTTATCATGTCTGAGTATAGACATCTACAAATGAAAAAGGCTAAGAAGCCTGACTATCTACCAGATCCTGCCGAGGGCACAAGATCGTAGCTGAGGTATCAAGCTAAACATCGAAGTCCACGCGAAACTACTAGTGAGACTGAAGTCTCTCTGCAAAACATAAAATAGGCAAACGTGAGTACAAATGTACCCAGCAAGACTTACATCAGAACTAACTACATATGCATCATTATCAACAAAGGGGATGGTGGGGTTTAACTGCAGCAAGCCAGCTTTGACTCGGTGGCTATCCTGAACTACGACTGCAAGTAACTCTTTTGAGGTGGCGCACACGAGTCCACATATTCACCATATCAATACACCACTATGGATCTGCTCCCGTCTCCCTACGAGAACGCCATCCATAGCACTCACGCTTATCTTGCGTATTTTAGGGTATCCACTTTCACTTGTCTATGAATTGATATAAGCAACCTAGAAGTCCTTTTCCGCGGACACGGCTATTCTTATAGATGAGGTTAACCCTGCAGGGGAGTACTTCTTCATGCATGTTTCCACCACTTAGCGTCTGCACACGACATGTGCTCGGCAGACTTCAAGCGAAAGCCGACGTGGGTGTAGACCATGACCTACCTAAACACTCAAGTCTCTAGTCCAGGTTTATCGCCTATTCGGGTTCCATCCGCGAGGAAATCCGGTCGGAGTTTCGCTCACAGCCCCAAACGATGTGTGCAGGGTTCCCGAGACACCAAACGGGCGCCCGGTACACTGTGCCATGGTGTATCTACCGCATCACAGCCCACCCCTCGGGTCAGCGCTGCCCATGGCCTCCAACACATATCCTACAAACACCAGAAACTAGTTGCAACTCCTGGACAGAGGACAAGGGTGAATAAGAAGTCGAGCGGGGTCATATTTCAGGGCCCAATGCATGGTAGTAGCTGAATCATGGATCACAAACACAGAACTCAGTTCCTAAGGACGGCTTCAATGAGACAACCCACCATGTACTCCTACATGGCCTCTCACCGATACCTTTACCAAATCGTGTTCACACACTTAGCTCACACATAGTAGGACATGTTCACACACCTCTGATTCACCCACCATGAATCAGACCTGACTCAACTCTAAGCAGTAGCAGGCATGACAAACAAGCATGAATGAGTAGGCACAATAGGGCTCAAACAACTCCTACTCATGCTAGTGGGTTTCATCTATTTACTGTGGCAATGACAGGTCATGCAGAGGATAAAGGGGTTCAGCTACCGCAGCAAGTAACAGTTGAATCGTTGTTGTCCTAATGCAGTAAAAGAGAGCAGGAGCGAGAGAGTAGGATTGTATCGGAATGAACAAGGGGATTTTGCTTGCCTGGCACTTCTGAAGATAACATTGAGTCTTCATCAGTGTCAACGATCACATCATCGGTACAGCGTCTACCGAGGGGGAACAACACCGGCAAACACAGAAGAAACACGATCAATGCAATGCACAGTATGATGCATGCTATGACATGGCAATATGAATGTGTTTTGGGCTAATGCATCTAGCAACAAGTTAAATGGGGTTGGTTTGAACACTAGGTTCAAATTCAAACTCCATATGTGAGAGTTCAAATGCCATTTAATTGATTTGACCTGATCAGCAGGTATAAGTTGTTCTAACATGCATGAAAATGGTACAGATGGATAGATTGGATTTTTCTGATCATTTTTCATATATAACTTGTTTGATTTGGAGCTACGGTTGATTTTCTATGATTTTTAGAAGTTTTGGCTATTTCCTGGAATTTTCTGAATTATTTTAAATCCAGAAAATTATTAACTGCGTCAGCATGACATCAGCACTACGTCAGCAGGTCAACGGGGCTAGTCCAGGTCAAACCTGACGTGTGGGGTCCACACGTCATTGACACAACTAACTAACCGTGTTAACTAGTGTTAGGTTAAGTACTAATCTAGGTTAATTAGCACTAACTAAACCTAACTAATAACTATCAGGGATGGGTCCACATGTCAGCGACTTAGTGGGTTAACTAAAAGTTAGTTAGCGCTAAGCTAAAATTAGCAGGGCTCTGGGCCCACCTGTCAGTGACCCAGGGGGTTAATTAGCAGGGTCATTAGCCCCTAACGACGGCGCCATGTCAGCACGTCGGAGACCCACCGACGGCAACCACAGAACACGGCGGGGGCACGCCGGACTTGCGCTAGGGGCGTCGGATTGGCGCGCTGAGGGCACCGGGGCATAGCCCTTGCTCCCGCGCATCCAGGGGACCAAGTGGGAAGTCGCGGGGTCACCGGAATTCATGCCGGCAACGAGCTTTGGTGGCGGCGGTGCTCGGTGATGCATGGGCGCTTCGCTACGGTGCGTCAGTGAGCAAAAGGAGAGGCTGGGCAGCACCTGTTAGGCACGGGGAGCACCACGAGCAGCACGGTGAGGCCAGGGGGCATGGAGGCTATGCGTGCAGCAGCAATGGCGGACGGTGGCTTCGGTGCTCGTGGGGAACGCCGCTACAGCACGGGGGCGAGCACAAGGAGTTAGGGGAGAAGATGAGTGGCTCACGGCGAGTTAGACAGTGCAGACGGTGGGGCCGGGGAGGTTCTGGACGCGGTGAATCAAGCAACGGAGATCGCCGGCACCAAGGTTGAAGAAGACGTCCGTGACGGCGATGCAGAGCTCCCCTGGTTGCTTGGCTCGGCGTGGTCGAGGAGGACGACGATGCGGAGCTCGGGGATGCGAAGAGAGAGCGAGGGAGTGGCTGTGGCTGCGGCAGTGACGAACGGCGGCGACGACTGCGCTCGGTGGCTGCGCGTAGGAAAAATAGAGGAGGAGGGAGGGAGAGCAGCGAGTGAGGGAGAGGATAGAGGAGCCACGGGGCGTCTCCAGGCGCTTGAATGGGGCAGGGAGGAAGCAGGAGGTGGAAGCAGGAGGTGGCCGCGGCTCGGCTGTGCGCGCGCCACGCGCAACGCCAGTAGGCGCGAGGAAGACGACGCACGACGGGGTGGGATGGGCCTAACAGGCCAGCTACTCTAGCAGGTAGGCCAGGTATGTTCCAGGTGAGCCTCTGTTCTTTCCTATTTTTATTTCACTTTTCTATTTCTTCTGCAACTTGATGGCTTTATTAAAAATACTAAAACGTTTCCAAAAATCTTGCAAATAATTGTGGGCTCTGTTGGGATTATTCCTAAAAGCCCACACTTAAGTTCAGAATTATTTGAGCATTTAACATATTTACTAGCATTTAAATGCCCAAATGCAAAGTACATATGATTTAATTCAGTGACCTAATATGACATGGAAAAATGGGCAACACCTCTGGTTATGGTTCTAGCATTTTCCAGAAATGATGAACATTTTTGAAAGCCATTTGGATTCACTAAAAATATTTTTAGGTTGAACCTATTTGAATTCCATTTGGTGCTAGGGTTTGAACAATCCCCATTTCAAGTTTCAACTAAATTTAGACATGATGCATGGATGATAAAGCAAAGACAAACAAGGCCTGAACCGGGGATGTGACAGCTTATAATCATGTGCATTACCGAGAGGGCCCAGAGATACCTCTCCGACAATCGGAGTGACAAAACCTAATCTCGAAATACGCCAACTCAACATGTACCTTCGGAGACACCTGTAGTACTCCTTTATAATCACCCAGTTACGTTGTGACGTTTGGTAGTACCCAAAGTGTTCCTCCGGTAAACGGGAGTTGCATAATTCTCATAGTTACAGGAACATGTATAAGTCATGAAGAAAGCAATAGCAATATACTAAACGATCAAGTGCTAGGCTAACGGAATGGGTCATGTCAATCACATCATTCTCCTAATGATGTGACCCCATTAATCAAATGACAACACATGTCTATGGTTAGGAAACATAACCATCTTTGATTAATGAGCTAGTCAAGTAGAGGCATACTAGTGACTATATGTTTGTCTATGTATTCACACATGTATCATGTTTCCGGTTAATACAATTCTAGCATGAATAATAAACATTTATCATGAAATAAGGAAATAAATAATAACTTTATTATTGCCTCTAGGGCATATTTCCTTCAATACAAGCATCATAATACAAGCCAGGGGCCTCGAGGGCTCGAATACAAGTGCTCGATCATAGACGAGTCAGCGGAAGCAACAATATCTGAGTACAGACATAAGTAAACAAGTTGCCATAAGATGGCTAGCATAAACTGGGATACAGATCGAAAGAGGCGCATGCATCCTGCCTGGGATCCTCCTAAACTACTCCTGGTTGTCGTCAGCGGCCTGCACGTAGTAGTAGGCACCTCCAGTGTAGTAGGAGTCATCATCGAAGGTGACGTCTGGCTCCTGGGTTCCAACGTCTGGTTGCGGCATCCGAGAAGAAGAGGAAAACGGGGGGAAAGAGGGAGCAAACCAACTGTGAGTACTAATCCAAAGTACTCATAAGCAAGGTGCTACACTACATATGCATGGGTATATGTGTTAGGGGGCAATATCAGTGGACTGAACTGCAGAATGCCAGAATATGAGGGGGGATAGCTAGTCCTATCAAAGACTACGCTTCTGGCAACCTCCGTCTTGCAGCATGTAGAAGAGAGTAGATTGAAGTCCTCCAAGTAGCATCGCATAGCATAATCCTACCCGGCGATCCTCCCCTCGTTGCCCTTTGGAAAAGCGATCACCGGGTTGTCTATGGAACTTGTCTGGGTGTGTTTTATTAAGTATCCGGTTCTAGTTATCATAAGGTCAAGGTACAACTCTGGGTCATCCTTTTACCGAGGGACACGGCTATTTGAATAGATTAACTTCCCTGTAGGGGTACACCACATAACCCAACACGCTCGATCCCATTTGGCCGGACACACTTTCCTGGGTCATGCCCGGCCTCGGAAGATCAACACGTCGCAGCCCCACCTAGGCACAACAGAGAGGTCAGCACGCCAGTTTAAATCCTATGCGCGCAGGGGTCTGGGCCCATCGCTCATTGCACACCTGCACGTTGCGAGGGCGGCCGGAAGAAGACCTAGCAACCTCCATTACAAAGGAAGTCACGTTACGCGGTCCAATCTGGCGCGCGCCGCTCAGTCGCTGACGTGACGAAGGCTTCGGCTGATAACAGGACGTCGAGTGCCCATATCTTTCCCGCATAGTTGGTTGGTGCGTATAGGCCAGTGGCCAGACTCAGATCAAATACCAAGATCTCGTTAAGCGTGTTATTATGAAATAACCACAGACGCCGACCAGGGCCAGGCCCACCTCTCGCCTTGGTGGTCTCAACCTGCCCTGTCGTTCCGCCACAAAGATCCACACAGAGGGCCGTCGGGACAAAGGTCCTTTCAGCCCCCAATCCGAGAATCACCCGCGGGTACTCAATGAGTCGACCCGACTTTAGTCACCATCTCGAGTGATCACGGCCCGATAGTATAGCAATGCAGACTGACAAGAATGTAGGGCCAATGATGATAAACTAGCATGCTATACTAAGCAATTAGGATTGCGGGTAAAGTATCAATGACTGTAGCAACAATGGCAGGCTATGCAATAGAATAGGAGTAACCGAACAGTAACATGCTACACTACTCTAATGCAAGCAGTATAGAGAAGAATAGGCGATATCTGGTGATCAAGGGGGGGGGCTTGCCTGGTTGCTCTGGCAAGGAGGGGTCATCAACTCCGTAGTCGAACTGGGCAACAACAGCGTCAGTCTCGTAGTCTACCGGAGAGAAGAGAGGGAAGAAATAGAAAATACAATGCAAACATAAGCATGATGATGCGTGACATGATAATGAGCGGGGTTAGGTGTGCCCTAACGTGGTAGTAGGTGGTACTGGCGAAAGGGGGAAACACCCGGGAAAGTATCCCCGGCGTTTCGCATTTTCGGACAGGTGATCCGGAGGGGAAAAGTTGCATGTTCGATATGTTAGGGATGTGTAGCTGACGAACGGGCTGCTTATCGGGATTCGTCTCGTCGTTCTGCGCAACTTTCATGTACAAAGTTTTTCCATCCGAGCTACGGTTTATTTTACATTAATTTTAAAAGATTTAAATCATTTATTGGAATTTACTTTTTTTAACAAAAAGGAATTATGACATCAGCATGATGCAATACTGACGTCAGCTGGTCAACAGGTCGGCTGACCAGTCAAACCAGACAGGTGGTTCCAGTGGGACCCACATGTTATTGACAGGGCACTAACTTGGGGGTTTAAACTAATTAATTGGGTTAATTAGCAGGTGGGGCCCAGTAATCAGTGGGAGATTAGGTTTTAATTAATTAGAAGATTATCTATTTGTTTTTATTCGTTTTATGGCATGGGGCCCGCATGTCAGTGGCAGTAGCTGCCACGTCAGCATAGTTGACTTCGGTCAACGTGGCTAGTTGGGGCCCCCAGGCCCACAGGCAGTGACCCAGGGGTGGCCCCAGGTGTACCAACTCAGCGGAGCCGCCGGAGTAGCTCCAGCGAGCCCGCGCGCAGCGGCCTAACACCGGCGAGCGTCGGGATTCTCCTACGCGGCACCAAATCGGGCGCGGCTAGGCTCTCTGGAATGGCCTCTTCGCGCCGCGTCCGATGGAGGGGAGCACGACGACGGGGATGGCTGGAATGGTCGCCGGCGAGGCAAAACGCGGCGGCAGCGCACAGGATGCTGCGGGATTTGGCTACAAGCCACCAAAATTGACGCGGGGGGTTGCGTTCCAACGGGGAGTCTATGCCGCGTCTACTAGGACCAGTGGCATGGACGGAGGTGGCCGGAAAAGTCGCCGGCGACGAGCGCGGCGGATGGCAGTTCAGCTGCGGGAGGGAAACGATGATGCGGCGCGGCAACAAGCAAATGGAGAGGCTAGGCGAGACGTAGGCGATGTAGCAAAAGCAACGGGCGCTGGCCCGTGACCACTTGGTCATCGGAGTCCCGCCAGCGACGAGATCCGTGGCGGAGCGTTCGGGTGCTACAGCGACAGCTAGCTAGGGCGCGCGCGAGAGAGAAGAGGAAGCGGGGGCTCACCGAGCGGCACACATGGTGGCCCTTGGGGGTTTAGTAGCTGCAGGGGCGTCGCCGGAGTTGGTGAAGAGCGGCGACGAAGCTTGTCGGAGCAGAGGAGGAAGACGGAGGCGTTGGGGGTGTTGCGGTGGCTCCGGTTTCCAACGGGTTGCACCAGTCGAAGCAGCGGATGACAGCGGCCCTTGGAGACACCATGGGGCGGCGAGGTGGGCACGGTGGCCTTGGCTAGGCCAGAGCCATGGCGGCGGTGGCGCTCGGATGCGGAGGGGAAGGAGAGGGCGAGGTGGATCTGGAGGGGAGTGGGAGAGGCACAGGAACCGAGGCGAGAGAGGGGGCGAGTGGGAGGCTGGATCGAGGAGGCGGGGCGTGGCGGCCTTATCCTCTCCTCGTCGCCGACGAGAGGGTGCGGCGGGGACGCGCCCCTGTTCCGACCCGGGTCGGGTGAACAAGGAAGGGAGGCGGCAGGGGGAGGCGGGCCGGTCGGCTAGGTTAGCTGGGCCGTCTGGTCCAAGAGAGGTGGGGTCCGTTTCCTTTTGCTTTATTTTCACTTTTTCTTTTTCTTTTTTTTCTTTTCTGTTTTATTTCATTTTAAAGTATTTAGGCATTTTCTAAAAATGTGTTTACTTCACCATAATTACCTATGCAATATTTGGCAACCCCCAAACATTTTTGCTTTGACTTTTGAAAACTTTGGGTGTTTGTCACTAATTCATTTTTGAATTTGCAATGTTTTTGAACTACCACTTAATTAGCAACAGTAATATAGATGACATGGCATTTGTTTAATGGGGATTACTGTAGCATGATTATCCGGGCATTACAAATCTCCTCCACTACAAGAAATCTCATCCCGAGATTTAGGAGGTAGAAGGAAACAGTGCGGGGTATTAATCACGGAGGCGATCCTCGCGTTCCCAAGTGGATTCATCTTCAGAATGGTGCGACCACTGGACTTTGAGGAACTTGATCGCCTTCTGGCGTGTGCGGCGTTCAGCTTGGTCGAGAATGCGGACTGGATGCTCTTTATAGGAGAGGTCCTGTTGCAATTCGAGCACTTCATGATCTACTGCTCGGATTGGGTCCTTGAAGCGGCGGCGGAGTTGTGACACGTGGAACACATCATGAACCTGAGAAAGGTTCGGCGGAAGCTCCAGTTGATATGCCACTTTTCCACGCCTTTCGAGAATAGTGAATGGGCCATTATAGCGAGGAGCTAGTTTGCCCTTGATCCCAAGCGGTGAGCACCCTTCATTGGTGTAACTCGAAGATAAGCCTTTTCGCCAGGTTGATAGACCATGTCTTTATGATGACGGTCATACTGACTCTTCTGACGTGACTGAGCAGTCTTGAGATTCTCGCGAATAATACGAACTTGTTCTTCGGCATGTTGGATAATATCGGGGCCGAAGAATGGGCGTTCCCCAATTTTTGACCAGTTCAGAGGGGTTCGACACTTCTGTCCATATAACACTTCGAAGGGGGCCATCTTCAGACTAGCTTGATAGCTATTATTATAAGAGAACTCAGCATACGGGAGATATTCCTCCCATTTCTTGCCAAAGGAAATAACACAAGCTCGAAGCATGTCTTCGAGAACTTGGTTGACACATTCAACTTGCCCTTGCGACTGAGGATGAAAGGCAGTGCTGAAAGACAGATGAGTCCCCATAGCTTCTTGGAAACTTGCCCAGAATCTTGAAGTGAATAAACTGCCTTGGTCTGAACTGATTACCAATGGAATAACGCGTAATGAGACAATTCTGGACATGGAGAGGGTTGCCAGCTGACTTGTAGTGATAGTTTCTTTGACAGCCAGAAAATGTGCAACTTTGGAAAGTCGGTCAGTGACGACAAGAATAGCATCATTACCTTTCTGCGATTTGGGAAATCCAGTGACGAAATCCATTTCAACATGGTCCCATTTCCATTCAGGAATAGAGATAGGTTGCAGAGTTCCAGCAGGCCGTTGATGCTCTGCTTTGATACGACGACAAACGTCACACTCAGCAACATAACGAGCAATGTCTTGCTTCATATTAGACCACCAGAATCTCTGGCAAATGTCTTGGTACATCTTGGTGCTACCGGGATGAATAGACAAAGGTGTATCATGAGCTTCTTTCATAACCTCCTGAGTCATATCTAGGTTATCTTTTGAAGGGACCACTAGGCGACCTTTAAAGAACAAAGTGCCAGTATCATCAAAAGTGAAGAATGAGGGCTTTCCTTCTTCAAGGTAGCGTTTAATCCAGGCGAGTGAATCATTGAGGAAATGGCGCCTCCTCTCCCACCTCTCCTCTCCCTCTCCTCCCACACCTTCTCCACCAAAAATCATGGCGATTTCTAGATTGATTCAAGATGGAGGGACTCCTGCATTGGGATTTTGCTCCTGGCTTAGCCCTTGCAGATCAGGTGAGAAGAAACTTTGGTTCTACGGTGCATTTCTCCCCTTCTCGAGACTCCAAGGAGTTCTTCCTTGTCGTCACGTTCTCTTCGGCTTCTTTCCCGCTCACTGAAGAATCTGTGGGTATTGCGCTTCAATGTTGCATTGGAGGATTTCGGGTTGGTCTCAATGTGCTTCAGATTAATCCTCGAGCCTTTCGTTTCTCGGTTGCTAATAATAAGGTTGGCCATTTTATCTACGGGCTTAAGGATTGTATTTGGCCGGATTTCATTTGCCATTTCTATTTGTTCAATGGCCGGTTCAACCATGTGCCCTCGAATAATTTGAGTTGGCACGCCGATGAAGAGTTACCTGAGATCGCTGTTCGTCGTCCCATGGCTATCAAATCAAACTTGGGGTTTTTACTTCTGATTCTTCGTCTCTAGCGTCATCCATGAAGGAGCTACGTAAGTTTTCCCTCAAACCCATTGATCACCTGGTTTTCTCCAACATACATGATGTGGAGGCGTCGTCCTCCTCAGGCCCAACGAACAGTCAAGGAATTCAAATTCAATTTGTGTCATTTCCGGCAGTGGATCATTTGCCAACGGTAATTCAGGAGGCATCGACGGTCTCATTAATTGAGCAATATCGTCGCCAAGCGCAATCTGAGGGATCTAATGACATTGAGTATCTATGTTTGGGCAGTTTTAATTGTCCCATTAATGTGTCTTATCCTAACCCGCCACAATGCTTTCTTACCTCGGCTTTCAAATATGCACCAGCCCATACGATCTGGCCACCCCGCCTGTCGGCCCATTACAAATTGGATTGGGCCCAGGCCGGATATTCTGAAGATGAGATCGATCTGATTACTACTAATTGGGCGGTTTTGTGTGCTCGTTGCCTACAATGGGGGCACCGGAAGATCGATTGCCATGCTAGGTTGATTTGCATTAATTGCTCCGCACCTGATCACAAGGCAAGCAAATGCCCGGCCCGGATTCCTCTACAACAGCTTAGACCAATTTTGGTCATGAATCCATCCAGTGTCAATCAGTCTTGTCCCCCCTCGGCCTCTGCTCTCATAAAAAATAAACCCAAACTCAAATCATCCGTTTGATGCGAGGCTTGTGGCCACTATGGACACGCGGCGCATTCCTGTAGAAGGAAACGTTGGCTGAAGCGTTGGAAATGGATCCCTAAAAATCCTCATATTACCAAAACAGCCTCACACGCTTCCGCTTCTACTCGGTTTCCTCAATCGCCACCGCCCCGCGCCTGCGATTCGCCACCTCTGTCACACCCGTCGCCTCAACCTCTCTCTCTCTCTGCACTGCCATCATGGCGAACTTCACCCTCAACCCGGTGCCGTTCCTGCCGCCAGGCTTCGCCGTCGAGCCAGGGCCGGCTGATCGAGTTGTCCGGAGTGGGATGGTGGTCGGCCCTATCCCTCCGCTCAACCACGACTACTTGGCAATCGCGGAGACAAGCGCCTATGTGCCTCTGCATCGCCGCGCTGAGGTTCGTCAAGCGGTTCATGCTCTGCTTCAAAAAACCAAGTTGTTCACCACTGAAGTAAGTGACCACCCTTTTGGGATTGGTATCTTTGGATTTGTCGATTCCTTCATCTATGATACTGCCGTTGCAACACCATTAGAGCTTGAGGATGAAGATCTGCTTGTCACATTTGTCCCTCACAACGAAGCACTCAATCATCGGTCCACCACTTTTGGACCAGAGATATGGTTGATGTTTTTTGGTTTCCCCTATGATTACCAGACTGACTACTATGTCAATAAAGCCTTGGGTGGTTTCGGTTCGCTTGTTTCTTGGTACAATCCTCGCCAGGACCATCGTTTCATGCTCATTAAGGCGAGAGTTCTGAATCTGCGTTTGGTGCCAAAGAGTTTTGTGGTTTGGCAGCTTGGTGGCGCAAGGGACTGTTGGACTGTCCAGATCACCATTCTCAGGAGCAATGACTGGAACGGGCTACTTCCAGAAGTCCTGCCCGCCGGTGAAGAACCACCACCACCTGATGGAAACCCTCATCCCCAGTTTGGCCCTGACCTGACAGCCGAGCAACTGTACCAGCAACAGGTCCACAATTGGCTTGTGCAGAATGCAGCACCCCCAATGGTGTGCCCGATGGTCCTGTGGCTCCTCCTAACCATGATCATGTTGGATGGGGAGAATGGCCTGCTCCGCCAGCTCCACCGCTGCCACAATTGCCACCATACCTCATGAATTTACAGGCCTGGCTTGTAGCTCAGGGTCTGTAGGTGCAAGATGGCATTGTCCCTGAGAACAATGTCACTGACAATGCTCTGCAAGCTTGGCATGACTCGCTCACGAGCTCTAAAGACTCTGAGGCCACCCATTCTGCTGATCTGCTCCTGCGTGATGATGTTTCTGCACCAGAGGTCCAGAGCCACAATGAGATGATTACGGTATCTGTTGATGTTCATCCTCAGGGACTGCGTTTTGGTCTGTCTGCGCAGGGTAATGTGCTCATGGCTCTCCTGCTTGCCAACCCTATCCCTCGCCAACAGCTGAATGCGACACTTTTCTCGGTGCTGCGCCCGCTGGTTGCTTCATTTGGTCCCTGGCGCTCGGGCATTGGCTTTCGTCATGATTCTGTTCAAGTGATGGTGCAGGTGTCTCTTTCTGGTGAAGAAATTCAGATCTCTCCGGTCCAGATGGTGCTCTCTCCTGTTCAACTTAATCCGCCTGCTCCGTCTGCTCCCCTGCTCCTCACCATGGAGCAGTCTGAACCTATGCTCCCTGACACTGTTGAGATGCACTCCATGGGTGAGATCCCACAACCCACTTAGTTTGTTGCTGCTGCTTCAGAGCCACTAATGCCACCTCTGCCACTGTCTGATGAAGGATCGTCAAGCTCCCTGCAACATTCTGCACAAGCCCTAAAATAGAGGAAAGGAAAGATGTTAGCCCCAATTGACACTGCAACTCTGCGCAGAAGCACTAGACACAATAAGTACGATGGTTTCCGGGTCAATCTCGCCTCTGATACTCGCCAGACCAAGTCCAGAGTCAAGCCTCGTGTCATCCCCTCTGCTCTGGAGGCTACTGAAGATACTCCTGTGGATTCCACTGCTGCTGCTGCCCCCGGAGTTGATGATGATGCTCCGATCCCACCACCAACACCCATCGCCACCATGCAGCCCATTGGCGTCAACCTTTGCACGGTGCCCGTTGAAGAGCTCACTACCTCGGCCCTGTCCGAGGATTAGCTGGGTTTCTCTTTTGTCTTCTGCAGCTTTCTGAACTTTTCTTGTGCAACTGGAATGTACTATGCTGGAATGTGCGCGGTCTTAATGCACCTGAGAAACATTTAGCGCTTAGTAATGCGATCCAGACTAGTGGTTGCGCGGTGATTTGCCTACAAGAATCTAAGATGCCCTCGTTTGACGCTGCCATTCTCAAATCTTTATGCCCGCGACGTTTTGATCAATTTGCATATATTCCCTCACACAGCGCTTTGGGCGGCATAATTACGATCTGGAACAGTAGTGTTTTCTCGGGCAGGGTTTTCATGTTTGAGCAATTTGCATTAGGAGTTGAATTTACCTCCACGCAATCTAATCACTGTTGGAAACTCGTCAATGTGTATGGCCCCTGTCAAGGTGATCTTCGTACGTCGTTCACTAGGTGGTTATTTGATTTGGATATCCCTGCTGCTGAAGACTGGCTTCTCCTCGGCGACTTTAATTACATTCGTTCGCCTGATAACCGCAACAAACCTGGTGGGAATGTCCAGGACATGCTCACTTTTAATGATTTTATTCGGGAGCAAAACCTCACTGAAATACCCATTAAGGCCAGAGCTTATACCTGGTCCAATATGCAGCAACAACCGCTCTTGGAACAACTTGATTGGTTCTTCACCACACTAAATTGGACCATATCGTTGCCAAACACTTTGGTGAATCCTTTGGGGAAGCCAGTCTCCAACCATACTCCTTGCTCTGTGGTCATCCAAACAACTATTCCAAGAAGTAAGCTCTTCAGGTTTGAAACATACTGGATTGCCCATCCAGGGTTTATGGAGGTTGTGGCACAAGCTTGGAATAAACCCATCAAGTACAACAGACAGTCCAACGCGGCCACTAGGGATGATCAAAAACTCAAGGCTGTTTGATATGGTCTTAAGAAATGGAGTAAGAAGATTTCTCGTTTGAACATTGCCATTGAAAATACTAACAAAACGCTTCTGGAGCTAAATAATATTGAAGATCGTCGGCCACTTACCACTCCTGAGCGAAACTTCCGCAATATTCTCAAAAAACATCTATTGAGGCTTCTCCAACACCAGAAAGATTATTGGAAAAAATGATGCACCATTAGATGGATCCAATTCGGGGCTGAGAATTCAAAAAAAATCAAACTGTGGCTATTGAGCGTTACAGGAGGAATTATATCAGTTCTCTGATAGCAGTTGATGGCAGTATTGTTGAAGATCATGCTGGTAAGGAATCCCTCCTCTTTGAGGCTTTCAAATCTCGGATGGGGCAAGCCAACCCCTCACCTATGAAATTCCACCTGGATAATCTTCTTAAGGATGAGGAGTTGTTCGCCACTCTTGTGGATCCATTCACTAACAAAGAGATAGATGCTGTGGTTGCGGCAATGCCGCCTGATCGGGCCCCTGGCCCTGATGGTTTCAATGGCGCCTTTCAGAAATCTTGCTGGCCTATCCTGCAAGAAGACTTCTATCTCCTCTGCCATGAATTTCATCAGGGTGGTCTCAGTCTGGAAAGTATCAATGCGGGTTATATCACGTTGATTCCAAAAAATAACTCGCCTGACAACGTGAATGACTACAGGCCCATCACTCTTCTCAGCTGTTGTCTGAAGTTAATCACTAATATCCTGGTTGATCACTTGCAACGCATTATTCTTCAGTTAGTACATAAAAATCAGTACGGCTTTATTCGGGGCAGGTCCATCCATGACTGCCTAGCTTGGGCCTTCGAATACATACATCAGTGTCAAGCCTCCAAGAAAGAAATCATTCTTCTCAAGCTGGACTTTGCCAAGGCATTCGATACCATTGAGCATTCGGCTATGCTCCTCATTATGAAAAAAATGGGTTTCCCACCTACATGGCTGGGTTGGATGCACAATATCTTCTCTTCCGACAAGTCTTCAGTGCTTCTCAATGGTGTCCCTGGTCGACAATTTCCATGCAAGTGCGGGGTCCGCCAAGGTGATCCTATGTCACCTCTCATTTTTGTAATTGCGGCCGACCTCCTTCAAACTGCCATCAACGATGCTCTTGCGCAAGGCTTGCTCAATCACCCGACCCCTCCTAAAGGTGATGCTCAATACCCTGTCATCCAATATGCCAACGATACTATCGTGGTATTGCCTGCGTGCCTTCTCCAAGCAACCAAGTTGAAACAAATCCTTGAGGACTACGCCATGTCGATCGGGCTAAAAATCAACTTTCATAAATCCACGATCATTCCTATCAACACCCCGGCTGACAAGTGCAATGCCCTGGCAAATCTCTTTGGTTGCACCCAAGCAACTATGTCGTTCACTTACCTTGGGCTACCCCTAGGGACCACACGGCCAACGGTCTTAGATTTGACACCGTTTGTGTGCAAGGCAGAAAGAAAAATCACAGCTACCATGTCTCTCATGTCTCATGCTGGTAGATTGGCATTGATCAATTCACTCATTACTTCTCTGGCCATATATCCGATGGGCATGTTGAGACTGCCGTAGAAAATCATTGCCCAGCTGGACAAGATTCGTAGGCATTGCCTCTGGCTAAAAAAGACAGCTGATGGCGATAAGCACAATTCCCTCGCTGCTTGGCCCATGGTCTTCCGCCCCAAATCTAGTGGCGGCCTCGGTATTCTTGACTTGAGGATTCAAAATGATGGCATGCTTCTGAAATTCCTCCACAAATTCTTCAACAAACTTGACATTCCTTGGGTACAATTGATTTGGGATACGTACTACTTGGACTCCATACCGCATGTAGCTGATACTTGCGGCTCCTTTTGGTGGCGAGATCTTGTTCACCTCATGCCCATATACCGTGGTATCACCCATGTTCAAGTCAACAATGGAAAAACTGCGTTGTTTTGGAAGGACACCTGGAATAAGGATGTTTTTTCTGACAAGTATCCAAGGGCATTCTCGTACGTCCATCATGAAGATCTTTCGGTCCGGGAGTTCCTGATGACAGCCACCCTGCATGAAACCTTTCAGTTCCCCCTGTCCGTGCAAGCCCATGATGAGTTAAAGCTTCTGCAGCTTGACGTTGCGGAAATTACACTTGATGAACGACCGGATGTGTGGGCCTACTGTTGGGGAGCCACTGTTTTCAAAACTGCTGCGTATTACAATTTTTACTTTCGGGATGTGGTGGCTCATGTGGCGTACAAATGGCTTTGGCGGACCAAGTGCACCCCGAAAGTCAAAGTCTTCGGTTGGTTTTTGCTCTCTGATCGCCTCAACACACGCAACATGCTGAAACGCTGACATTATAACCTTGGGACCAACCTTGATTGCCTGCTGTGTGGCCGTCACGTCTAGGAGATGGTGGAGCACCTTTTCTTCCACTGCACCTTCAGCAATGTTTGCTGGCAACGTCTGAGCATCGTATGGGGGGGTGGCAACCGGCTGGATCTTATTGAACAAATGAACAATCAACACCCGCGCAAGATGATCATGGAAATCTTTCTGATTGCTGCTTGGAGTCTCTGGAAGGAGCGTAATAACAATTATTTTAGACATGTGGTGCCTTCCGTTGACTCATGGTGGAGTAGGTTCAGGATTGACTTTGGTAATCTTCTTTATAGAATGCCCATTCATAAGAGACATGTTGTCTCTTCCATTCTGCAAACTCTAAACTTAGGGTTTCATTAGTTTTGAGACGTATAGCTCAGTAGTGTCTAACTCCCCCCCCCCACCTTGTAATTATCACCATGTAACTGCTTTTGTGTTATACTTAATATATATGCAGTAGGAGCCTTTCCTACTGTCTCAACATTCAAAAAAAGGTAGCGTTTAATCTTGTGGGCTTGAGAGTGATACTTCTGCAGCGTCTTGATGCTTTCCACGAGATCTGGTAGAGCAACCAGGGTATTGAGAGAACCCTGGGAAGCAACATGGAGGTTCATTTTGCGGCTCTCAGGAGGAGGGGGAGTGAGAGCACCAGGAGGAACAATATGGAGGTTCAGCTTCCTGAATTCGTCAACAAGCACTACAAGAAATGTGTTAATTCATGACAGATTCAAACTGTCACACATGTGTCTATAATCGTCATGATAGGGCAGCCGTGACGGATTGTAAATCTGTCATGTATATCACGTCATAATTTGACCACCATGCACTCCTTGACGGATCGCCAGATCCGTCATGGATCCATGACGGTTCTCGGCCGTCACACATTATTGTTAGATAACGGCGTAAACCATACATTCCATGTCATCATCTGACATGGCAGCCAACATGGATCTGACTTGGCATCCACATGTTTATGGGCCCAAATAGAATTTTGGCCCACTAATTTTAGTATGACATGTGTGGTAAACGGCCCAAATAGAATTTTGGCCCATGTTATAATCAGTCCAAACAGGATTTTGACCCACTAATTATGTTTATCTCACTATTTTTTGTCCAAGTCAGTTACCAACTAATTTGGGGTATATTCATATATTAAGCTCATGCATTATTCGCTACTTTGAGTCCATACATTTATATAGATATCAGCCCGTATCATCAAATAAAAGAAAATTACAGCAGGTTCGCAAAAATATTACAACCAAGAATTTAATGCAAAACAAAGCCAAATTTAAAACTAAAATTACAAGGACATTTGTAATGAAGGCCACAGGCCCCCACTCCATCTCCGCCAATCTCTTGCTAGAGATTCTCCACAGCACATCTCTTCATGGTGGACGGCATGACTCTGGTGAGTGGCGCTCCTTGCCGTTTTAGCTCGATTCGGTGTCGCTTCTGTACATTGGATGCAAGGCGTTGGATGGCAATCACGAGCATGTGTCGGATCTCGTCGTCCTCCGCGCGGTTTGGCACCCCCACGAACAAACCCGCTTGCGCGCTGCATCGACACAGGCACGACCTGCATCAATGGCACTGACGCCGCGTGCACAAGGTCAGCCTTCAGGGACTGGATATGGCCGATGGGGAGAGAAAGGGGAAGGGGAGGCAAGAGGTGAGGGAAGGGGTTGGTGGTGCTTGAAGGAGCTGGAGGCTGGATCTGAGGAAGGAGATGGGGTAGGTGGGAGCACCCGTGGCCGGTGTGTGGGCAGGGAGGAAGCCCGTGGTATCGCCGTGATCCGCCATTGCCATGGCCTCGCGGATCTCGACGGGATCCGGCTGGGGAGACACTGCGGCTGGCCTCGCCATGATCCGCCATTGTCGTGGCCTTGCGGATCTCGACGGGATCCGGCTGGGGAGACACTGCTGCTGGCCTCGCCATGATCCGCCATTGCCGTGGCCTCACGGGTCTCGATGGGATCCGGCTGGGGAGACACTGCGGCGGAGCGGT
>NC_041389.1:706130614-706149814 GCF_002162155.2 Triticum dicoccoides | reverse complement strand
GGGCACAGCGGGGAGGCGACGGTATGGGATGATGTGTGCATGATGGCGAGGATCGAGGAGCGAAGGACCGAAGGAGGAGCACCAGCGGGCTGGTGGAGGTGGGGACTGGGGATGTTCAGATTCGGGAGGTGTGGGGGCGCTGGTGCTCTCTAGAAGAGAAGACAGCGGCGCGTGGGTGAGCAGAAGAATACACGAGAAAAAGGGGGAGCTTGGCTAGCCGTCGGATCTCAGAGGAGCAGACGGTGTGGATCCGCGATCCGTGGGATGGCTTGACCAGCCAATCAAAACGCGAGTTTGCCCTCACATGGATCGCCACATCAGCAGGACCGGTCCGTTTCCTTGAGAAAAAAGAGATACCAGGCCATGACGGTTTTGGACAACGCTACGGTTCAGAGAAGAAGTTAGACTGCAGTTAAAAAAGAGAAGAAGTTAGACTATATGTTGATTCCATCTGGATGAAATTAACAAATTATATTCATATTTTTTCAAGTAAATATTATTTAGTTTTTGGACTCACATATTATGTATATAGTTTTTTATTACAAGTGCAAAGCTTTATGTCCCCAATCTATCACACCACATTTCTTGACCAATAAGAATTGAAATATTCAAGTACGTGAGATGTGCACGATATGTGATCCGTGGTGCACTTTCTTTTTTGCATATAATTTATATTGTCTGTGTAATACCAAAATGAAACGTTTGAATGCTCCTTTATTTAGTCCAGTAGCGTTGTTATCACACGCTTGTATTTTAACCCAAAATTTCATGGGGATTGAGTCCGGATTGCATTTCTTTTTATTAAAAATTAAAATATGCATTGTCCAAGAAAAAAACAAAGGCCATAGGGCTTCGTGAAGTTTCTGCACATGTTTGCATCTTGTCGATCGATGGTGTTTTCCATGACGGACTAGGGAAAACAGTCATCGACTATGACGGATATTTAGAACGTCACCGGAAATCCGTCACAGATTAACAGGTTTCTTGTAGTGAAGCGAGGGCTGAACTTTGTGAACCTGGAGGTGGTTGCAATATGACTTGCGGCTCAAGGCATCAGCCATTACATTAGCCTTGCCTGGGGTATACGAAATACCCAAGTTAAAATCTGCAACAATCTCCATCCATCTGTGCTGACGGAGGTTCAGGTCTGGTTGAGTAAACAGCTACTTCAGACTTTGGTGGTCGGTGAAGATCTCACCACGATTACCGAGAAGGTAATGTCGCCATTGTTTCAGTGCATGGATAACAGCAGCAAGCTCGAGGTCATGAATTGGATAGTTCTCTTCATGAGGGTGCAATTGACGAGAGGCATAAGCAATCACTTTACGCTCCTGCATTAGGACAGCGCCAAGGCCTTGACGTGAAGCATCACAATAAATGACGAAGTCCTTCTTAGTATCTGGAGGAGCAAGCACTGGGGCAGAAGTCAACTTGTCTTTGAGCGCCTGGAAACTTTCCTGACACTTTTTTGTCCACTGAAACTTGACGCCCTTATGAAGCAGATTAGTCAGAGGTCTAGCGATCTTGGAGAAGTTCTCGACGAATCGACGGCAAAAGCTGGCGAGTCCGAGAAAACTTCTGACTTGCTTGACATTCTTCGAAGGAGTCCAATCGAGAATAGCCTGAACTCGTTCAGGGTTGACGACAATACCATCCTTAGAGATGACATGCCCAAGATAGGTTACTTCGGGTAGCCAGAATTCACACTTGGAGAACTTGGCATAGAGTTGATGTTCTCTATGCTTTTCCAGAACAAGACGAAGATGTTCAGCATGTTCTTCTTCATTCTTGGAATATAAAAGGATATCATCCAGATAAACCACGACAAACTTGTCGAGGTATTCCATAAAGATATAGTTCATCAGACGAGAGAAGGTGGCTGGAGCATTGGTTAATCCAAAAGGCATGACGGTGTACTCGTATGAACCATAGCGAGTCACAAATGCGGTCTTCGGGGTATCTTCTTCATGAACACGGATCTGGTGGTAAATCAACCTCAAGTCGAGTTTAGAGAACACTGACGAACCAGCCAGTTGATCATATAAATCATTGATCCGAGGAAGAGGATATTTGTTCTGAATGGTAGCTTGGTTAATAGGATGGTAGTCTTGCACTAATCGGTTTGTCCCATCCTTCTTCTTGACAAAGAGAGAAGGTGCTCCCCAAGGAGAGCAACTTGGGCGAATGAAACCACTTCGAATAGATTTGTCGATTTCCTCCTTAAGCTCAATGAGTTCATGTGGCGGCATCTTGTAAGGCCGTTTGGCTATAGGAGTGGTGCCTGGTTTTAAGTCAATGATGAATTCGACAGCTCTAGCAGGGGGAATCCCTGGAAGTTCTTCAAGAAAGATGTCTTGGAATTTGTGAACGACAGGAATGTTTTCAATGCCCTTGAGTGGTGCAGCATTCAATGCATTCAATGCATAGAACCTTGCCTCGGCATTCTGAACCAGTCGAGCATTGTAGCTTATTATTTCATCAGAAGGGTTTAGTAGATGGATGGTCTTGGTGGCGCAAACGATAGAAGCAGTATGTGCTTTTAACCAATTCATTCCCAGAATGATATCAATGCTACAGGACTTCAGTACGATGGGAGAGACAAGGAATTCTAGTCCTTCGATTTCAACGGGGACATCATTGCAAATCATGGGGGTCCGATATTGGCCCGCAGGGGTGTGTACTAATAGCAAAGCGTTCATGTCTTCACTTTTAATGCCATGCAAGAATGCAAAATCTTATGACATGAATGAATGCGATGCTCCTGTATCAAATAAAACGGATGCTGGTACTGAATTTACGAGGCGTGTACCCATCACATTAGCAGGCTGGTCTTGAGCTTTGTTCAGATCAACGTGGTTGGCATGAACACGACCATAGGCATTGTTGTTGTGGGGCTGGTTGTTACCACGGCCAACTGATGGAAGGGCCAGTTGATTCTGGTTCTGGTTGCATTCCCTAGCACGGTGTCCTGGCTGACCACACGTGAAGCATAGACCATTATTAGGAGTGGGAACAGGAGCTTGGGGTGGTGGAGCTGGAAGCCTTGGCTGCCTAGATGATGGAGGAGGTAGATGCGGTGCAGCATAGGTCTGTCTTGGGGCATGTGCATTTGGATGGTACATGATGTTCGGGATCCATATCTTACGCTTCTGCGAGGGCGGGCCCGAAGATGAGCCCGTGTCACGGTTGCGCCTGTGAGAGCTCTGGTGTTCCTGCAGACCAGTCTCGACATTGATGGCCTTGTTCACCAAGGTGGCGAAATCGGCAAAGTCATGCACTAGAAGTGCGAGCTTGATGTCAGCTTGAAGGCCATCACGGAACTTCTCCTGTCTGCGTGCATCAGTTGCAATGTCTCCTTCAGCATAGCGGGACAAGTCCAGAAACTCCCGCTGATAAGCTTCCACAGTTTTGTTACTCTGGGTGAGGTTGTGGAACTCACGCTTCTTCCTATCCATGATACCCTGAGGAATGAAGCGGGCACGGAAGGTAGTTTGAAAGTCTGGCCAGGTGATGATTGTCCCAACTAGCAGAGTACGCCTGTGGCTATCCCACCATTGAGCTGCGGGTCCCTTCAGAAAGAAGGAAGCAAAGGTGACATAGCAGGTAGGGGCTACATCATCAACTCCATTTCATAGGTGATGTCACGGAGCCAGTCATCAGCACCCAGTGGCTGAGTTGAGCTGCAGTACACGGTTGGGTTGAGGCGCATGAAATCCGGCAGAGTCACTTGGGCTGGCTGCTCGTTCATATTGGGGCGAGGGAACTGAGTAATCATATTCTCCATGAACTGGTGATTCATCTCGAGCTGTTGGACCATACCAGCCATGTACTCAGGCGGTGGTGGGGCGTTGCCGCCACGACCACGACCAGCTGGTCTAACCATCCTGCTAATATATAACAGGGGTAGTTCAGCATTGAGAAATTTGCATAGACAAGAATCATTCATGATGAAACATGCATAATGAAAGGAGCACGACAGATACTACATAGTAGTCGACATAACTTACAAAAGGGGTCGGACATAGAGTTCAGTACATAGACTAAGTCATCATAGGCGGCACGCAGGCTCACGGCGAATGCATCTAATACTAATAAGCAAGACTACATCAATCCCAGGAGGTACTGTGGAGGTAGTCGTAGCCTGACAATTGGTAGTGAGGCAACAGATAGTCCACGTCAGTGGCCTGGGGGCCATGGATACTCTAGTGTAGAACCCGATGCTCAGGTGGCAGAAGAGGACCATGCGCGGGAGAGTAGCCTCCCACCTCTGGCCAACCGACATCGTGGGGCATCACGGTCCTAGCTGGGTAGATCGCAGGACGCGGCAGCTGTCTAGATAGAACAAAGGGGTGCAGCAGCATGAGAGCCCGGTAAAGGTGTTGACGAGTGGTGTACAACTCGTGGCGAAGAGCTCGGTTAGCTCGGTCCAGCCCATCAGCATGCAGAACCAGGCTCTGATGGTGGAAGGGGTCTCGGGTGACTGTGGAGTAGGCAGCAGTGTAGTATCCCTCCGCACCAACGTCGGATGCGATAGCAATGTGCCTGAAAGGGGAAGTGTCCAACGCCCAATACTCTCCACGAAGACGTGTCAGAGCAGCATAGGCAGCATCGTGAACTGCCATCTCGATGGTCACTCCAACACCATGAGCGGTGTGCAACACAGTAGTGGAGTCATACTCCCGAGAGTAGAGGTGGATGATGGCCCGGTACTTCTCCTGGTTAAAGTCCTGGTACTCCTTGTAGACGGTGTACTCAGGGTGCCAGCGATAACCCAGATAGGTCATCATCACAGCTAGCACAGCAGGTGATCCTGAGGCACCAATGGCCACCGTGTGGCGCACGACCTGCCTCATGGGTTCCATCTGAAAACAAAGATGTTTCAATGGAGTGAAATGACAATGTGGGTATTATTCAAAACACTATCCTACAGAACAACTACGGCTTATCCAACTTTCGGGTGAACGTGGTAACGAGATCCTAAGGTTAGAGTTAGTAAATTCGTTTAACCCGAGTAGGACAGAGTTCAGAGCCCCAGAGTAAAGGTCGAGGAGTAAAAGATCCTAATACCACCCAATGGCGACGTGGGCCCGTAAGGCACACAACCAAGTTAGTAAAAGTTTTGTAGTGACTAGACTCGACTTCAGCCAAGGAGTGTGGAAGGGGGATTCCTACAAGCAGTCGGCTCTGATACCAACTTGTTACGTCCCCGATTCAATCGTACACTAATCATACATGCAAACGTGTACGATCAAGATCAGGGACTCACAGGAAGATATCACAACACAACTCTACAAATACAATAAGTCATACAAGCATCATAATACAAGCCAGGGACCTCGAGGGCTCGAATACAAGTGCTCGATCATAGACGAGTCAGCGGAAGCAACAATATCTGAGTACATACATAAGTAAACAAGTTGCCATAAGATGGCTAGCACAAACTGGGATACAGATCGAAAGAGGCACAGGCCTCCTGCCTGGGATCCTCCTAAACTACTCCTGGTTGTCGTCAGCGGCCTGGACGTATTAGTAGGCACCTCCAGTGTAGTAGGAGTCATCGTCGAAGGTGACGTCTGGCTCCTGGGCTCCAACGTACGGTTGCGGCATCCGAGAAGAAGAGGAAAACGGGCGAAAAGAGGGAGCAAAGCAACTGTGAGTACTCATCCAAAGTACTCGCAAGCAAGGAGCTACACTACATATGCATGGGTATATGTGTAAGGGGGGCAATATCAGTGGACTGAAATGCAGAATGCCAGAATATGAGGGGGATAGCTAGTCCTATCGAAGACTACGCTTCTGGCAGCCTCCATCTTGCAGCATGTAGAAGAGAGTAGATTGAAGTCCTCCAAGTAGCATCACATAGCATAATCCTACCCGGCGATCCTCCCCTCATCTCCCTGTGGAAAAGCGATCACCGGGTTGTCTATGGAACTTGTCTGGGTTTGTTTTATTAAGTATCCGGTTCTAGTTGTCATAAGGTCAAGGTACAACTCCGCGTCGTCCTTTTACCGAGGGACACGGCTATTCGAATAGATTAACTTCCCTGTAGGGGTGCACCACATAACCCAACACGCTCGATCCCATTTGGCCGGACACACTTTCCTGGGTCATGCCCGGCCTCGGAAGATCAACACGTCGCAGCCCCACCTAGGCACAACAGAGAGGTCAACACGCCAGTCTAAATCCTATGCGCGCAGTGGTCTGGGCCCATCGCCCATTGCACACCTGCACGTTGCGAGGGCGGCCGGAAGCAGACCTAGCAACCTCCATTACAAAGGAAGTCACGTTACGTGGTCCAATCTGGCGCGCGCCACTCAGTCGCTGACGTCATGAAGGCTTCGGCTGATACCACGACGTCGAGTGCCCATATCTTTCCCACGTAGTTGGTTAGTGCGTATAGGCCAGTGGCCAGACTCAGATCAAATACCAAGATCTCGTTAAGCATGTTATTATGAAATAACCGCAGACGCCGACCAGGGCCAGGCCCACCTCTCGCCTTGGTGGTCTCAACCTGCCATGTCGCTCCGCCACAAAGATCCACACAGAGGGCCGTCGGGACAAAGGTCCTTTCAGCCCCCAATCCGTGAATCACTCGCGGGTACTCAACGAGCCGACCCGACTTTAGTCACCATCTGTATAGTATGTATATATGTATAGTATATACCCGTGATCACCTCTCGAGTGATCACGGCCCGATAGTATAGCAAGGCAGACTGACAAGAATGTAGGGCCAATGATGATAAACTAGCATGCTATACTAAGCAATTAGTATTGCGGGTAAGGTATCAATGACTGTAGCAACAATGACAGGCTATGCAACAGAATAGGAGTAACCGACAGTAACATGCTACACTACTCTAATGCAAGCAGTATAGAGAAGAATAGGCGATATCTTGTGATCAGGGGGGGGGGCTTGCCTGGTTGCTCTGGCAAGAAGGAGGGGTCGTCAACTCCGTCGTCGAACTGGGCAGCAGCAGCGTCGGTCTCGTAGTCTACCGGAGAGAAGAGGGGGGAGAAATAGTAAATACAATGCAAACATAAGCATGACGATGCGTGACATGATAATGAGCGGGGTTAGGTGTGCCCTAACGCGGTAGTAGGTGATACCGGCGAAAGGGGGAAACACCCGAGAAAGTATCCCCGGCGTTTCGTGTTTTCGGACAGGTGATCTGGAGGGGGAAATTTGTGTGTTCTATATGTTAGGGATGTGTGGCTGACGAACGAGCTGCGTATCCGGATTCGTCTCATCGTTCTGAGCAACTTTCATGTACAAAGTTTTTCCATCTGATCTACGGTTTATGTTATATTAATTTTAAAAGATTTAAATCATTTATTGGAATTTACTTTTTTTAACAAAAAGGAATTATGACATCAGCATGATGCAATGCTGACGTCAGCTGGTCAACGGGTCGGCTGACCAGTCAAACCAGAAATGTGGGTCCAGTGGGACCCACATGTCATTGACAGGGCACTAATAGGGGGGTTTAGACTAATTAATTGGGTTAATTAGCAGGTGGGGCCCAGTAATCAGTGAGAGATTAGGTTTTAATTAATTAATTTAATTAATTAGCAGATTATCTATTTTTTTATTCGTTTTATGTCATGGGGCCCGCATGTCAGTGGCACTAGCTGCCACGTCAGCGTAGTTGACTTCGGTCAACGTGGCTAGTTGGGGCCCCCAGGCCCACATGCAGTGACCCAGGTGTGCCAACTCAGCGGAGCCGCCGGAGTAGCTCCGGCGAGCCCGCGCGTAGCGGTCGAACACCGGCAAGCGTCGGGATTCTCCTACGTGGCACCAAATCGGGCGCGGCCAGGCTCTCTGGAACGGCCTCTTCGCGCCACGTCCGATGGAGGGGAGCACGACGGCGGGGATGGCCGGAATGGTCGTCGGCGAGGCAAAATGCGGAAGCAGTGCATGGGAGGCTGCGGGATTTGGCTACAGGCCACCAAAATTGACGCGGGGGGTTGCGTTCGAACGGGGAGTCGATGCCGTGTCTACTAGGACCGGTGGCGTGGCCGGAGGTGGCCGGAAAAGTCGCCAGCGACGAGCGCGGCGGACGGCAGTTCAGGTGTGGGAGGGAAACGACGATGCGGCGCGGCAACAAGCAAATGGAGAGGCTAGGCGAGACGTACGCGATGAGGCGAAAGCAACGGGCACTGGCCCGTGACCACTTGGTCATCGGAGTCCCGCCGGCGACGAGATCCGCGGCGGAGAGTTCGGGTGCTACATCGACAGCTAGCTAGGGCGCGCGCGAGAGAGAAGAGGAAGCGTGGGCTCACCGAGCGGCACATACGGTGGCCCTTGGGGGCTTAGTAGCTGCAGGGGCGTCGCTGGAGTTGGTGAAGAGCGGCGATGAAGCTTGTCGGAGCAGAGAAGGAAGACGGCGGCGTCGGGGGCGTTGCGGTGGCTCCGGTCTCCAACGGGTTGCACCAGTCGAAGCAGCGGACGACGGCGGCCCTTGGAGACACCGGGGGACGGCGAGGTGGGCATGGTGGCCGTGGCTAGGCCGGAGCCATGGCGGCGGTGGCGCTCGGATGCGGAGGGGAAGGAGAGGGCAAGGTGGATCTGGAGGGGAGTGGGAGAGGCGCAGGAACCGAGGCGAGAGTGGGGGCGAGTGGGAGGCTGGATCAAGGAGGCGGGGCGTGGCGGCTTTATCCTCTCCTCGTCGCCGACGAGAGGGTGCGGCGGGGACGCACCCCTGTTCTGACCCAGGTTGGGTGAACAGGGAAGGGAGGCGGCAGGGGGAGGCGGGCCGGGCCGGCTGGGCCGATCGGCTGGGTTAGCTGGGCCGTCTGGTCCAAGAGAGGGGGGGTCCGTTTCCTTTTGCTTTATTTTCACTTTTTCTTTTTATTTATTTTCTTTTCTGTTTTATTTCATTTTAAAGTATTTAGGCATTTTCTAAAAATGTGTTTACTTCACCATAATTACCTATGCAATATTTGGCAACCCCCGAACATTTTTGTTTGGACTTTTGAAAACTTTGGGTGTTTGTCACTATTCATTTTTGAATTTGCAATGTTTTTGAACTACCACTTAATTAGCAAGAGTAATATAGATGACATGGCATTTGTTTAACGGGGATTACTGTAGCATGATTATCCCGGCATTACAAACTGCTTGCGCGGTGCTACCGCGACCCCATGCGGTACTACCGCATGGCATGCACCGTCCAGGCACGGTAGGCACGGATATAAAAAATTACATCCGTGACTACATCCGCTAAGATTTTATCTATGCAAAAGTCTGACACGGTACTACCGCAAGCCAGGTGTGGTACTATCGCGTAGGGCGCATATGTAAATTTTTTACATCCGCCCCTACCTCCGCTCATGCCGCTGTGCCTGGACAGTCTGCACGATACTACCGCGCTAGAGCACGGTACTACCGGGTAGGGCGCGGATGTAAAAAATTACACCCGCCCCTACTACCGCTTGCATAGCAGCACCAGTCCAGAGCTCACGGTACTACCGCTCAGATGGAGCGGTACTACCATGGGCGCCCATGGTACTACTGTGCCGGGGCCCGGTACTACCGCTGGTACCTGCGGTAGTACAACTCTGGGGAGAAGTAACACCGCCAGCCTATGAATAGCAACACTAGGAGACATGGTGAGACGGAGGAAACTCCAAAGAGCCAAAGGAAAGGAGGTGCAAAAGGAACATGTGTACTTGAGATTCCACCCAAACCTTTCCAACGTGGACCCCCTCTTAATAGTACGGCTTTACTATGACTCAAATCCACCGAAAATAAACATAGAGAAACACCGTCTTCAATAATCTTCGAGGGGAATCAAACCGTGTTGTGTTAACTCATGATATATCTGAAAAGCTCAATGCACACGATTAGTCCGCAAATGCATTGTCATCAATCACAAAAACTACTAAGGGAGAAATATGCCCTTACATTCTTTATGACCCCTCACCAAGAAAAACCCAATGATCCACTTATGCAGAATCTAGTCACAGTTAATAAAATGGGCTGTCACACACATAAAATTCTGCTTTTGGGAAGATGTCCAAGTGTCAGTAGTTAGGCAAACTCTTTCACAAGATTCTTTGAAGAATTTCTTTAACTTGACTTTCTCCCAATAATGAATGCAGACACAATCTCTAGTAACCGTCCTCCTAGATGGGACAGTGAAACAAGGACAAGCCTTTGCCGCAAACCATCTTAATCCTGGCTTCTCAACAAATGCAAACAGAAGCTCATCCACAATCACCATTTCAGCCAAAGCATCTCTAATCTTATCCTGATCGAATCTCCAGGTAGTGAGTGAACACTTACTAGCATCCCCCTAATTTGGAGTAGCTTGTAGAGTTGGTTGCTTGTCATCCTTGACCCTATGAGGATTGGACTTGCAGGTCGTCAAATGCTTCAACAAGGATGATGTACCATTCCTTTTAGGAACACAAGCAAGCTCACTTTTGCAATGTTGCATGTTGCTGTCGTGGAATTTTCTTCCTTGGTAAAATGATTCCAAACATCTGACCGTGGAGCCATTTCCTTCCTTTTCTTGGCATTTGTTGTATTCCTCTTAGCCTTGGTCATCTCCTTCTGCTGCTGGTTGGGGAGCTGCTGCCCATCATGACTGTCCTTCTCCGAGTTCAAAGCGGTGTAAGGGGAGGTGATTGACAGCGACATATGAGAACTTTGGTCTGCCATAAGAGAGGGAGGAGGGTCGAGGGTTTGGGAGTCTGCATTTCGTGTGACTGTGTGAGGGTTGGAGGCTTTCTACGAGCAATGGGGAGAGGTGTGTTGGCCATGGGCCGCCCAGGCGCAGGTGTGACCCAGTGCCCGTGTGAGCCATTGGTTATGTAAACTTCGGTTAATATGGTTTTTTCGGGTTTTCGGGACTGGTAATCGAACCCTTACCCGAAGACCGAAAAGTCTGAAAATAAGAACCATACCGAAGACCAATACTCAAATTAACCGACATTTCGAGTATTACAGTTCGGTTCGGGTTCGGGTACCCGAACGCCTAGGCTGATCCTCGGGGTCCCGTTCATCCAGTGCAACCGCCCACTGCCTCCACGTATTACGCGAGGGGATTCGATGCAACAACCGTTTGGTCTCGGTTACATGTATGTATAGTGAGCGGGGGCTCCTCGCAACTACACACTCGCGCATAAGGGAGAACGGGGGAGCAAGAGATAGTAACATTACTGTATCGATCGACCAAGGCCTCCTACACTACCACACATATGCAGCTTGCTCGCGTTACATGCACAACTGTAGGCTAGCGAGATACTTTCATTGATCGATCCGGCCAGCAAACTACATACATGCACGAGCAACGATCATCGATCGAGTCTCGCATCGATCGCTTGGATTCAGTATGCGAGGGATTTCTCGGTTTCAGTAATGCGAAGAGCTCGCTCGGGTTCAGTAATGCAAAGGGATTGGTCGCAGACACGCAAAACCATCGCAGCAACGCTCGGGCTCGACCACCTATTATATATCAAGCGAGGCAAAGAAATCCCTGAAAAATTCTCATCGTCACTTCTACCACAATTATTTATGTCATTGTCGGCCAAAAGAACGTCATGCATGCAGGTGCACCTCCGGCCGCCTAGGACGAAAAAACACATTTTCTACCATAATGTTTTGTCATAGGAGTAGGTGTCCACCACATCCATGATGATACATGTTTTTGTCACTATTATAGTCATGGAAGTTTCACTATTATCGTCATAGAAGTGTCACTTCCATGAAAAAAAATATTTTCGTTCGGGCATAATGTCATTTTTTTATAGTGTCTCCCTGAAGCTATTCCTGGTGATGTGATTAGCCTGCAATACACAAATGATATAATACTTTTCCTACATGGCTCTTTGTATTACGATAGGAATTTGAAATGGATATTGTCTTACTTTGAAATTCTTTATGGATTACAAAACTAATTTTCACAAAAGTGATGTTCATACTTTTTACGTAGATGAGTAACTTGTGAATTTCTTTGCTTAAATTTTCTGCTGGAAGATTAATGTTTTCCTTGTCAAATACTTAGGTGTACCTTTGCATTTTGAAAAACTCAAAGAGAAGATATTCAATTTATCATTGATATGATTATCAATTTTTGTTGGGTGGCTTAGTATAGGAATTTGTTATATAAGAGCAAACTTGTTCTTATCACTACTTGTATTGCAAGTATGCCTACTATGATGAAATTATCAAAATGGGCCACTGAAGTCATCACTTCTCAAATGTTCTATTTTTATGGGGTAATTTGGGTGATGAACAACTTTACCAATTCGGGTCTTATTTCCGGAACAATTTAATTTTGAGGGATGGGGGTTCCTATTCTTGTGGATATCAACGTGGCTATACTTGTTTCTTGGAGGAAGAGATTCTTTGATGTTAGATTTAGTAACTGGAAATAAATTTTGTGTGTTTCAAATATAATAGTGACAGGCCCACACTTTTTATGTCGCCTCGAGTGTTTCAACATGATGCAATCAAGCAGAGCCGATCCAAATCACTTTTGGGTCTGGGCGATGTAAAACAATTGTTTTTGATACAAAACTTTTAAACTTATTTTAAGTTAAGTGTACCAATTACTATTGTAATTGATATATTTTCAATTACTTATCCACATAAGAATGTTTCCAAATAGTTTTTATATTTTTCATTGTTATACAGTTGTAATGTATATCGTTGAAATGTTTAATTCTACAGAATGAAAATTTTGTGATGTACCAAATTTTTCTTTATTGTCAAAAGAATATATCAAATTTATTTTTTATTATTAAATAAATGACATAGTGTATAGACATTTGCATATTTATGCATGTGTTCATATATCTTTTAATATTATTGACTATTATGGTAGAGATTTCTAAATAATATACACAATGTCAAACATGTTAATAGTGGTTTCTAGTGTATATTAGACAGTGACATTCATGGAAACTTCTAGGGCTTAGAAAATGTGACTTGCAAGTTGGGTTCAGTAATAGAATTATCGAAGAAATCAAAAATGTTGTTGATTGGAGTTTTATGTATGATTTGATTACCTAACATGCTCGTCCGGATTCTCTTGGTTTGATTTGGTGCAAATGAGATGTTATATACATTTATCAAATTATAGATTGCGCATTGGTGTAAACATTGAAATCTAGTTATCATAATTTTCATTATGATACTAAGACATCCATCATAAAGAGTATTTGAACTCGACTTCACTAGTTGGATTGGTTTGCCTATGCGCGGTATAACATATTAGTATGTGGTGTGAACTTATGCTGCTGGAAATTGAGGTTCTATTTTGTCCATTTAATAATCATTCATATGTAATGTACACTTGTATAGTGTTACTAGTATAAGATTTAGTTGGAGCCCTCCCCTGTTGGTGCCCGGGGCGTCCGACTCCTTCCCGACCTATGGGCCGGCCCTGCAATCGACTGGGGTGTTTGTTGGGTACGTAGAGATGAGACATTTTTTTGAGGCAAAGAAGGGTTTCTCTCCCCCGGTTTCCATTAAGCGAAATCTCCGAACGAGCTACAAGAGCTAGTTCAACCTACTCTACCACTACTACACGAACTACAAACAAGATAAAGCAGTAGCATCCAAGTGCATTCTCAGGCATCTCTGAGAAATGTCACCAGCATAGCAAATATCCAACAAAAAGAGAAATAGTCCACTACAAGTTTAGACAAGGCGACAAAAAGAGGTGTGACACGTCTCCAACGTATCTATTATTTATGAAGTATTCATGTCATGTTTACAACAATTTTATATGGTTTTGGTATGATTTGAACGGAACTAGCCCGAACTGACGCTGTTTTCAGTAGAACTACCGTGGTGTTTTTTTTGTGCAGAAATAAAAGGTCTCCAAATACAGCGAAACTTTTTGATGATTTTTTTGGAACAAAAGAGGCACTATAAGCTTCGTGGGAGGACAAGGAGGTGGAAACTAACCACCAGGGCGCGCCAGGGGCCTAGGGCATGCCCTGGTGCCAAGTCGGCCCACTTTAGCCCATCTTCGCGTGATTCCAATGCTGAAAATCCTATATATTCAAAAAAACCAGAAACTTAACCTAGATGAGAAGTTTCGCCGCCGCAAGCCTCTGTATCCACGAAAACTCAATTGGGACACTGTTACGGCACCCTGCCGGAGGGGGAAATCATCACCGGAGGCCATCTTCATCATCCCGGCGGCCACCATGATGAGGAGTGAGTAGTCCACCCTCGGGGCTGAGGGTTTGTACCAGTAGCTATGTGTTTGATCTCTCTCTCTCTCTCTCTCTCTCTCTCTCTCTCTCTCTATCTCTCTCTCTCTCTCTCTTGTTCTTGATTTGGCATGATCTTGATGTACCATGAGCTTTGTTAATATAGTTGGATCATATGGTGTTTTCCCCTCTCTATCTTGTAGTGATTAATTGAGTTTTTACCTTTGAGGTTTCACTATTATCGGATTGAATACTTTGATGGATTTGAGAACACTTGATGTATGTCTTGCGTATGAATAGCCGTGGTGACAATAGAGTATCATATTGATTCACCTGATGTATGTTTTGGCACTCAACTCATGGATTCCCGAGGTGATATTGGGATAATCTATGCATGGGGGTTGATGCACGTTTTCGTCTTTGTTTCTCCGGTAGAAATCTTGGGGCGCTCTTTGAAGTTCTTTGTGTTGGATTGAATATTATGAATTTGAAGTTGTTTGATGCATATCATATAATTAACTGATGGATACTTGTGGTGACATTGGAGTATCTAGGTGATATTAGAGTTGGTTGATGCGTATCATATGGTCTTATGTTAGTATTAACTCTAGGGTTGTTTGTGACACTTATAGGAATAGCTCAAAAGATTGACCGACAGAGGTGGTTTATGCTACTTGTGATCTGCGTTGGTAGATTCCCCGACGAGGAGGGGATGATGCAGCACAACAGCGGTAAGCATTTACCTCAGTTATGAAACCAAGGTTATCAATCCAGCAGGAGAACCAAGCAACACTATGTAAAACGCAGCAGAATGTTTTTGGATTTTTGGAAAAACATATCTGAAAATATATGATAGGAAAATAGACCTGGGGCCATTGATTTCACTAGTGGATTCTCTCGAGAAAATAGCATACGGTGGGTAAACAAATTACTGTTGGGCAATTGACAGAAGAGCAAATAATTATGACGATATCCAAGATAGTGATCATGTATATAGGCATCACATCCAAGATTAGTAAACCGACTCCTCCCTGCATCTAGTACTATTACTCCACACATCGATCGCTATCCAGCATGCATCTAGTGTATTAAGTTCATGGAGAAACAGAGTAATGCTTTAAGAATGATGACAGGATGTAGACAAGATCTATTCATGTAGGAATAGACCCCATCTTGTTATCCTTAATAGCAGCAATACATGTGTGTCATGTCTCCTTCTGTCACTAAGATTGAGCACCGCAAGATAGAACCCATTACAAAGCACCTATTCCATTGCAATATAAATCAATCAAGTTGGCCAAGCAAAACCGAAATATCAAATAAGAAATACGAGGCTATAATAATCATGTATGGACAGATCTGATTATAAACTCACAATTCATCGGATCACAACAAACATACCGCAAAAAGAGTTACATCAAATAGATCTCCAAGAACATCAAGGAGAACATTGTATTGAAGGTCAACAAGATAGAAGAATCCATCTAGCTACTAACTACAGACCTGTAGGTCTGTGGTAAACTACTCACGCATCACCGGAAGAGCACCAATGAGGATGATGAACCTTGATACGTCCATTTTGCATCATGATTTTATATCGATATTTATTGCATTATGGGCTATTATTACATGTTATGTCACAATACTTATGCCTATTCTCTCTTATTTTACAAGGTTTACATGAAGAGGGAGAATGCCGGCAGCTGGGATTCTGGGCTGGAAAATGAGCAAATATTGGAGACCTATTCTGCACAGCTCCAAAAGTCCTGAAACTCCACATAAGTCATTTTTGGAATTAATAATAAATATTGAGCCGAAGAAGTACCAGAGGGGCCCACACCCTGGCCACGAGGGTGGGGGCGCGCCCTACCCCCCTAGGCGCGCCCCCTGCCTCGTGGCCCCCCTGGCAGCCCTCCGGTGCCCATCTTCTGCTATATGAAGTCTTTTACCCTGGAAAAAATAATAAGCAAGCTTATGGGATGAAACTCCGCTGCCATGTGGCGGAACCTTGGCGGAACCAATCTAGGGCTCCGGCGGAGCTGTTCTGCCGAGAAAACTTCCCTCGGGAGGGGGAAATCATCACCATCGTCATCACCAACGATCCTCTCATTGGGAGGGGTCAATCTCCATCAACATCTTCACCAGCACCATCTCCTCTCAAACCCTAGTTCGTCTCTTGTGTGCAATCTTGTATCAAAACCTGAGATTGGTACCTGTGGGTTGCTAGTAGTGTTGATTACTCCTTGTAGTTCATGCTAGTTGGTTTATTCGGTGGAAGATCATATGTTCAGATCCTTAATGCATATTAATACCCCTCTGATTATGAACATGAATATGCTTTGTGAGTAGTTACATTTGTTCCTGAGGACATGGGTGAAGTCTTGCTACTAGTAGTCATATGAATTTGGTATTCGTTCGATATTTTGGTGAGATGTATGTTGTCTCTCCTCTAGTGGTGTTATGTGAACGTCGACTACATGCCACTTCACCATTATTTGGGCCTAGAGGAAGGCATTGGGAAGCAATAAGTAGATGATGGGTTGCTAGAGTGACAGAAGCTTAAACCCTAGTTTATGCGTTGCTTCGTAAGGGGCTGATTTGGATCCATATGTTTCATGCTATGGTTAGGTTTACCTTAATACTTCTTTTGTAGTTGCAGATGCTTGTAGTAGGGGTTAATCATAAGTGGGATGCTTGTCCAAGAAAGGCAGTACCCAAGCACCGGTCCACTCACATATCAAATTAGCAAAGTAACGAGCGCGAATCATATGAGCGTGATGAAAACTAGCTTGACGATAATGCTCATGTGTCCTCGGGAGCGCTTTTCTCTATATAAGAACTTGTCCAGGCTTGTCCTTTGCTACAAAAAGGATTGAGCCACCTTGCTGCACCTTATTTACTTTCATTACTTGTTACTCGTTACAAATTACCTTATCAAAAAACTATCTGTTACCGACAATTGCAGTGCTTGCAGAGAATACCTTACTGAAAACCGCTTGTCATTTCCTTTTTCTCCTCGTTGGGTTCGATACTCTTACCTATCGAAAGGACTACGATAGATCCCCTACACTTGTGGGTCATCAAACCTCTTCGTGATCGTGTTCCCCTCTAGTGGAGTGCCGAAAAAGGCCTCTAGATTGGATCTCGTGGTTCTGCAACTTGTGGCGGCTGAAACAATTTTTCATCATCTCCCCTATGGTTTCTAGAATATAGTGGTATTTATAGAGCTGGAGGTCGGTGGAGAAGGGCACCATGGGCCCCACAACCGGGACTAAAAGATTTAGAGGTTTATGGGTTTATTATTTGTTTTTCCTTTTAATTTAGTGTTTTCCTTTTAATTCTTTTTATTTCAAACATATTTTACGCTACTACATATTGTACACGTTATGCATATATATAAATAGAATTTCTCGTAGAATCGATCATATATATATCATCGAATTTCTCATACGACCATTCACACACACACACACGCACACATACATACATATATATAGACACACACACATAATTTGGTACATACAATTTCTCCTACAATTTGCAGACCATTATATTCATGCAAGCAGCTTGTAATAGAATTCTCCCATGGGATCTATAACTTGGTCGAGAAAAATGCCGCTATTTCCTCTTGAATCGCTCGAACGCGATCCTGTAGTAGGAGCTGATCCCGCATTTCCCTGATCTTTAAAGAAGGAGATCAACATACATGTATTAGTTGTCTGTGTGAATATATTAGATAATGATGTAAAAATTGTGACTAGTGTTCTCGCAAACATACCCATTGTTGTCTATCAGTTTTGCTCATTTCGGACGCCATCATGTGAATGTTCTCGCAAATGTAGTATGCAATTCCCTGACGCCTGCTTCATGGCCTTTACGAGAATAAAATTCAATCAGATAATAATTAATCAAGAATGATAATGGTATTGAAACTAGAATTAAAGAGATAGTAGCTAGCTAGTACTACTTAATTAATTACCTTGGGTCGCACCCATTTCAATTTTTGTTTCCATTGGCCTTTAACTTGTTTGATGAACTTTTCCCAAGCCCTGCCCGCCGGCAAAGAAAATGAATAAAGGAGTTACTAATTAGTTGATATCAGGAAATGAACTAAAGAGGCCCACATATAGTTCAATAATGATTGAAATTACCTATCGACCTTCACGATTTCGTAGTCACTATACACTTTAAGTAGTGAGTCCAGTACTTGAACTTTTCCCTCGTCAACTTCAATGATTAGCAGGATCCATTGAAAGCTGCATGTGCACACGTTTGTATAATTAAGCGAGCATGTGCATATATAAGTCATCAACTACACTTATTAACATCTAAAACCGAATTTGTAGTATAAGACAGTGTCACTCGCGTGAAGTTGTAAGGAAGTAGTATTTCTGGTTGGGTATTTAGTCTCACCAAGAACTCTAGCAAGCTTTTCTCTATGTCATTTCCATCCCATTTACGTGACCATGTCATTTCATTAATGGTATTTGGGTCAATGAACCCAATGCCATAGCTTCCAGCTTTTTTCATTTCATACATCTTCATTCTGAATATACCACAGAAAAGAATATATAGTGAGGATAATTACAGGTAATGAATGAGCACTACAACTAGCTAGAGATATACTTAAATTACAGAAAGAAATCACTTACAGACAAATAGCAACTGACGATTGATTTGTCGAGTGCGTCTTGATTGAGTAACTGAAACATTTCTTCAAACTCAATCCACAACTCTTTTTCATGGTAGTAATACTCTGCCCCGACTTTCACCATGAGGGACTCTCGATTTGTAGTATTTGTTTCTCTCAGGTACCATTCATGCAATTCATACATTCTCGTTGACAGCTTCGGGATCTCCTCAGGCTAGACCATAGGTTTGCCGAGGGTATATTTTCATTTTAGTTCCTCCTCTCTAAACGTTTGAAAGTCCTCGATATCTACGAGTTGTTCCACAGTGACGCAGGCCTCTTCAGCCTGCCTTCTATGATCGTCGGTTATTACCAGCTGCTGATCGGCGGTACTCACATGT
>NC_041389.1:706111513-706130175 GCF_002162155.2 Triticum dicoccoides | reverse complement strand
GAATTTTTTGACAGCTGCTTGGCTCGAGCTTGAGCTCGACTCCTTTTTTTTTGCTTCATATGACTTCCGGATAGAGCGCTCAAAGTCCGAGTCAATATGCTTGGGATTTTTGTGCTGAACATTTTGATATATTATGCGGGTTTTTTCGACATTGGCAAAAGATATGGTCGTTTTACTTTTTCATAACACTTTTTTGCAAAACATGTCAAAATTTATGTTTTTTAATTTCCTTAACTACTAGATGTAGTAACATAACTACATCTCGAAGTGTTTCAATTTTTCAAGTTTTTATCACTTTCTTTTGGTTTTTTTTCAAAACTGAAAGGTGATAGGGGGGTAGAGTTTGAAAATTGCCCTTTAGTCCCAGTTTGTGGCCTTTAGTCCCGGTTTGTGATACTAACCGGGACTATAGGTTGGCACAAACCGGGACTATAGGTTGGACCTTTAGTCCCGGTTTTTGTCACAAACTGGGACTAAAGGGGCTCGTGGGGCTCTGGCCTAACGCCATCCTACCACCACCCCTTTAGTCCCGATCTGTGAACAAACCGGGACTATAGGTCACAAATGAACTGGGACTGATGCATAGCCGTTAGAACCGGGACTAATGGTCACATTAGTGCCGGTTCATTTACAAACCGTGACCAATGAGCTGAACATTAGGTCATTTTTCTACTAGTGTGTTCATCTAGTGCAACCTCCTACTGCCTCCACGGGGTCATATTCATCGAACCCCCATCGGCTGGGGTGGGGCGTATGTGCGCGTGATAGCAATGGGAACTGTACATCAAAAGCCAACCGACTAGGTTAACTCTACATATTACACAAGGGGACTCGATGCAACAACCTTCTGGTCTTGATTACACATACGTATCACGAGCGGGGGCTCCTCGCAACTACACACACACATACAAAAGAATGGGGGAGCGAGAGATAGTAACATAGGTGTATCGATCGATCACAGCCTTCTACACTACCACACATATGCAGGTTTCTCGCGCATCACACACAGCTGCAGGCTAGCGACATACTTTCATCCATTGATTGGGCCAGCAAACCACGTACGGGCACAAGCAATTGATTAATCGAGTCTCGCATTGATCATTCGGATTCAGTAATGTGAGGGATCTCTCAGGTTCAGTAATGTGAAGCGCTCGCTCGGGTTCAGTAATGCAAAAGGGATTTCTCGCACACACGCAAAACCATCCCTGCAATGGTCGGGCCGGCCACCCACTATATACCATGCGAGGCACAGAAATCCCCGAAAAAATCTCACCTCACTTGTACCACAATTTTTTAGGTCATTATCGGCCTAAAGAACATCATGTAGGTGCGCCTCCGGCCGCCCAGGATGAAAAACACATTTTCTGTCATAATTTTTTGCCATAGAAGTAGGTGTCCACCATATCCATGATGATACATGTTTTTGTCACTATTATAGTCATGGAAGTGTCACTATTATCACTGTCGGGGTTTGGGTGCGACATATGCCAATGGATGGCTTATCATGGTGGGAGCGAGTAGAACGTCGCCGGTGCCTGGAAGCGGGATGAGGCATAGACACGTACACCGGCGAACTTTACCCAGGTTGGGGGCTCTCCATGGAGATAATACCCCTACTCCTGCTCTGCGGGGTCTCCGCATGATCACTAAGGCACTAGTGATACAAAGTGCTCCTCGAGCTATGTCTAGGGGTAGGAGAAGGCAAGGCCAGCTCTTCCCGGCCCTAGGTTTCTGGCTAGTTCTATCAGAGTGGGAACCCTTTGCATGGGTGGCCTGGGGGGTTTATATAGGCCTACCCCCCCAGGGGTACAATGGTAATCTGGCCGGCCACCGGGCCCGGCCGTCAGTGTCTCCAGCCTCCGGCTTCTCCGCCGACCGCTGGGGCCCTCCGCCTGGTGGGCCCTGCCAACTGGTTGGTGGTTGTTCACCGTAGCCGTATCCCCGGTGACGGGGGCTTCGTCATCTTAGTGTGGCTACAGTCCAACCTCCTAGTGGGAGGACACTGTAGCCACACCTGGTCTTATCAGCTTAATGGCATGCTCGCCTCGGGGCAAGGGACGGCCGCCTGCTGGAGGCCGGCCCCTCTCTGATCCGCCTGGTTGAACTTTCGCCTTCTTCCTTGGGGTCACTGTCCGATAGGTCCCGCCTCTGGCGGGCCGTACCGACAGGCCGTCGTGGGCAACAGGGCTCCGCCTGCTAGGAGCAACGTCCGGATAGATACGACACAGTGCTCCATCGTGCGGAGATCTCCGTCTGTACGGAGCACTGTTGCCACGCCCGTCTCGAGCGTGGGAGGCGACGTGCTTCACTGTAGCCATACTTCATCTTGTACTCCTGATGGGAGCTCAGCCTCCCCGTAGTCGTGAAGTAGCAGCCTACCTGCAGCCGCCCTCTCCGAAGGGCGGCCGCCAGGAGCCGGTCAATCAGAGCGTCGTAGTCTTGGGTCACCCACCCTCTGGCAGTCGTCCGCCGAGCCAGCCGGCCTCAGAGGGCAGAGTTTCGGCTTGGGGCTGAGCTAGGCGGAGCTGGCCCAAAGTCTTGATAAATCTTGAGCCTCGGGTGAGCCTACCCGTGGCCCATTGCTCCGACAGTAGTCCCCGAAGCCGGTGATGCATCGTGGTCGAGGGGCCGCGAGGTCTCAGCGGCTTCCCCCCTCCCCGTGCTCGGGTAAAACGTCGACCGCCTGGTGGCCAGTCGACCACTCGAGCCGGCTTCTCCCAGGCGGAGCTAAGTGATCGATTTTGAACTCCAAGGCAGGAAATAGGTGGCGTGCCTGTGAAGCTTCCCCAAGCTGCCACCCGCCGCGGACGCGCCACGCGGCGCACGCCAGCCTGACAAGCCTGCCATCCCACGCTCTCGACGGGACATGACTCCGGGCCGGGCCCTCCACTACCACGCCTCGGCCACCGGGCGGATTTACTGGGCCGGAGGGGGCGGTTGCCATCCCCGCGACTATTCACGACGGGGTTAATGCGTGTGGGAGACGGGGGGTCGTGGGGACGTGGGCGCAGTTAGTCCCACGACCCCACGTCCCGCCCCCTCGGCTACATAGCCCGGGTGCTATAAGTAGGGAGGGGGGAGAGGTGCGGCAAAGTTCCTGTGCCCCCTCCCACTCTTCTTCTTCTTCTCTTAGCCTCCGATGCTGTTGCTGCCGTAGCGCCGCCGCCGTTGCTCGACGCCGACGTGTCTTTCCTCTCTGCACCGCCAGTCGTAGCCATGGGCGACTGGGATGGATCGACCGTGATGGAGGATCACATCGCTTTCCTCCGCGACACGCGCCGGATGCCCAGCGCGGCCTTCGTCAAGGCGCGGGTGCCGCCGGAGACGGAGATCTCGCCGGCGCTGCAGGAAGGCGAGCGGGTCGTCTTCCGCTTGCATTTCCTACGGGGCTTTGGCCTCCCTGCGAGCAATTTCTTCTGCGCCTTCCTCAACTTCTACAACCTTCAGCCCCATCACCTCACGCCCAACACCGTGATCTTGCTCTCCGTCTTTGTCACGGCGAGCGAGGGCTACCTCGGCATCCTCCCCACCATCAAGCTGTGGGGAGCGTTATTCTATGGAAAGCTCGGCACCTCCGCCAAGGAGACGGCGGCCGAGTGCGGGGGCTTCATCGCCGTGCCCCGGCCGGCGAAACAGAACGCCTTCCCCGTCATCAAGCTGGCGCAGTTGGTGAAGATGTGGCAGCAGTCCTATTTCTACGTCGAGAACGTGGACCCTGCTGCCGACTTCCTCAACATGCCAGCCTACGAGGCCGGCCCCCCCACCGGAGCTCGCGTCTCCTAGAAGTACAAGCCGAAGCCGGTGTCGGGGGACGCGGCGGCTGCCATTGGCCGACTCCGAGTGCTCCAAGAGTCGGAGGGCCTCATGGCCTCCGACCTTCTTGTTGCCTTCGTGAAGCGTCGGGTTCTCCCGCTCCAGAGCCGCCCTCATCCGATCTTCCGGATGGGCGGACACCGCGACCCGTGCCGGCTGTGCACGAAGGGAATGCCGCCTCCTGAAGTCTCGCGGATGGTAAACGAAATCTCCGACCTCAAGATGTCGGAGAAGGAGTGGCGGTTTGGGAAGCGGCCATACTCTCGCCACAACCCGCCTCCTGCTGTAAGTTTCTTCTGCTTTGTTTTTCTTTATGACGCCGCTGCTTCAAGACTTGATTCCTTCTTGGTTGCAGATTTATATGTCCGAGGCAATGGCCGCCCTTCTCGGGCCGGGTGATAACCTCCAGGCGGACAGGGTGGAGAGTGACTTGGACGACCCCGACTTGGGGGCGGCCGCCCTGGTCGACGACGCGACAGGCGGCGGCGGCAGAGCGAACGGCGATGGCGGAGCAGGCGGCTCCGAGGGAGGCGGCCGCATGGAGGCCTGGCCCGACGACGACGAAGACGAAGATGAGCCGCGCCCCGCTCGGAGCTCCGCCACCACCGGCGCCGGCCCCTCTTCTGGGCCGCCCGCCCCAGGCGGCAAGCGCAAGCGGAAACAGGGCTCGACCCTGTTCGGCAGCACCCCAAAGAAGCCCAAGAATCTGGCCACGGCGACCAGGCGGAAAGAGACCACGGTCAGGGCGACCCAATATCAAAGGCAACCGAAGGTGCCAGTTATGGTGTCGGCGTAAGCATCATTTCCTTACTCCTCGTTTTTTCATCAATCTATCGTGGAAATCTTCTAACTTGTCCTCCTATTTCAGGGCCCCGCTGACCCTTGAGAAGTCGGTTGCCGACTCGGTCCTCAGGTCGGCAGCGATCTCCTCGACCAGCCGGCGCATCGACCCGGCCGCCGACCTCTGGGAGACGACAGAGCGAAATGCGCGGGAGGCGTGCGACTAGGCGGAGGCCGACCGCCTGGCCAAGGAGCAGGCAGACCTGTCTGCCGTGAGGGCGCTGGCGTAGGCAGAAGCTCAGGCCGCGGAGAAGGAACGGCTCGCGGAGGTCGCATGCCACCAAGAGCCACTATTTGTGGCCCCTCGGAACACTGTGCCGCCTCCGCCTGATTTCGAGGCGACAGCCGGAGGAGCCGGCGGCGACTACCCGATCCAAGAGCGGGGGGGAGACATAGCCATGCCGGACGTCTTCATGCCGCTGCCCCCGCCGCCACCTCTGCCAGCCAGCGAGCTGTGGGACGAACAGCCAGTGGCGCCGCCGGTGCCACCGGTCGAGACCGCGGTGGCAACGGTCCTAGTTCCTGCGGTTCGCATCCCCACGCGCCGCTATCTGGAGAAGGCGGCCTCGGCGCCGCGGCCGCAGGAGATCGGCGCCTCGAGCTCGTCGGCCCTTGACACCGAGGAGACCAGTGCCGCACCCGTGGGATGGGTACGCGGGGGCGGATTTGGCACCCTGAACGAGGCGTCCCTTGACGTCCAGGCCAAGCTCCGGGCGAAGGCAGCGTCACTCAAGCGCTGCAACGAGGCCTACTTGGAGTCGCGCACCGCCATCCAAGTAAGCCGTCTTTTGGTTTTCTCTCCAAATGTTCTTCTTTGCTTCTTTCATGGGGGCGCGCAAGCGCACCCGATTGGTGTAGTCCCCAAGTTCCGGGCCGGCTGCTGAGCAGGCGGGTCGGAACTTTAACTTGTAGTTGCCGATGCTGATTTTCGTTTGGTTGTTTCTTCTGCAGGATTATCATAACCTCCGTGCGACCGCCTACAACTCCAAGGTTCGGGAGCTGGAGGCGTAGACGGCCCATCTCACTGAAAGCCGGTTAAGTCTCTTTCTTCTTTCTTCGCGGGGGCGCGCTGGCGCACCCGCGGGCTGTAGTCCCCGAGGTTCGGGCCGACTGCAGAGCAGTCGGGCCGAATCTCCTCAGTTGTTCTTTTTTCTTTGTTGGCTACTTCTTTTCCGCGGGGGCGCGCTGGCACGCCCGCGGGCTGTAGTCCCTGAGGTTCGGGCCGACTGCTGAGCAGTCGGGCTGAATCTCCTCGGTTATTTCTTTCCTTTATCTTGCCCGCTTGACTGATGCCTTCTTCTTTTCTTTCTTTCTTCAGAGGCTAATGCCGATCTGCAGCATCAGCTGGGTGAAGGCAAGACCGCCCTTCGTGGCAAGGAGGCGGAGTGCAGGAAGCTGGAGGAGGAGCGGGACCGCCTGGCCAACCGACTTGCCGAACAGGCGCAAAACCTCAAGGCGGCCCAGCTGAAGGCGGAGACGGCGGAGGTCAGCCTCCTTGCCGAGTTTGAGCTCGAGCGCTCTGCCTGGGCCGACAAGGAGGCCCAGGTGACGGCCTGCTTCAGCAGCATTAAGGATTTGGTTGATGGTAAGCCCTATTCTCTTAGTTTCTTGCCTTGAGTTATCAGTCCTTGCTTATAGCCTTGGCCTTTTTCTTCCTCTGCCTGGACAGACTTCTTCCCGGGCCATTCTGCAGCCGCCACCCAGATGATCGAGGCCCAGCGCGAGGAGCGAAGGGCAGAGGGCGCGCAGATCTCCGCTGATGCTCCCCGGACCCTTGGTGATTAGGTCCTCAGCATTCAGGCCCAGCTTCGGCCTTCTCACCGCTCCCAGGCGGCCTCCACCCTCTGGCCAGGCTTGCCGGCCCCACGCACCCCAAGTCATACTGCCGACTGGCTGGAGGAGGCGGCCGGCCGCCTAGAGGCCTGGAAGGGCTCAGCAGCCCGGGCAGGAGCGTGCCGGGCCTTGGAATTCATCAAGGCGTGGTACCCTAGGCTAGATCTAGCCCAGTTAACCATGTTCCGACTGGAGGCGCGGGAGGAGCTGGCGGCGGTGGAAGCTGAGCTTGCCAGCAGGGCAGCGGCGATTGCCGACTTCATCGACACAAGTGTCTTCGTCCTGGAGGTGGTCGAGGAAGGCGGTGAAGCTCCGCACGAATGGCTTGGGCTAAACCTAGAAGACAGCAAAGACTCCGTTGAAGTCATCGACTCCAGCGACGAGGGGGAGGACGGGGAGGAGGAAGAGGAGGAGGAGGAGGAGGAAGACGAGAGCGACGTCGACATGCTGGAGGTCGGGGTAGACGGTCAGCCCCAACCTGACCGGGCCTCAAGCAACGAGCCACGCACCAAGGTGCCGCCCGCTACTGGAGGCGTTCAAGTGGGGGCGGACCCGCCGCCCGTTCCTCTGACGGATGCTACCGACTCCGTCCTCCAGCACTCCAACGCTCCGCCTGCCGCCGGCGATCCCTCCACTTAGACGGAGCCGCCTGCCGCGCCAGGTGGCGCGCCCGACTCCAACGTTCAGCCGGAGCCCTTGGCCATGCCATCCGGCACCGGCCAGCCAGATCTTTCTGCCGCGGCAACCGGAACCGCCCAGCCGGAGTCCTCTGTTGCGCCTTAGCTGCTGGGCCTTAGGATTTTATCTGTTTTCTGCTTGCTACTCTGAACAATTTGGTTAAATTCGCACAATTCCACCCTCGGGGTGTATATCAAACTCTGTTTGAATGCTGGCCAGAGGCCTTTATCCATGTAAAAATATTTTATCATCGCTTATGCTTACTGTGCCGACCTCCACTCTTCTTTCCTATTTCTCCTTGGTTTTTTCCTTTGCCGCCAACCCTTTGGCTTTGCTTTCGCCGGCCAGGCGGCCGCTCTGCGGACCGTGGCTGGTTTGAGCATTCTAGCCGTTTGTGAGGGGGGCTAGGCTTTAACCATTCGGAGCTTCGGGTAGTAAGGTGGAGGCCGGCTGTCTGTCCGCCAAGCAGCCAGAGGGCTAGGCGCGATGCCGCGTGCTACTATATGCGCTTCTCTCATTAGTCATTTTTTCGTGCGGGGCGCCTCTTTGCGTCCTTTGCCCGCCATGCAGTCGCTCTACGAGCTGTGGCTTCTGACAAAGGAAGCTTTGGTGTCGGCACACAACTTGTCCGGCTGCAGGGGGCGGCATAGTGTAGAAGGCGGCGAGGCTCCGGGCCGACTGGTCGAACCCGGTGCCAGGCGGGGGAAAAAAGGACTATACATTCTCATAGGCATATACTTATCATATAGATAAAAGAGGGCAGTCCCCGAGCTCTTCTCAGGGGACCCAGAGTCTTTATACATAGTACAAAAGGTAGCGTGATACATACTGCTTTCAACTGTAAAACCTTCGGAGGAGGTTTGCGTTCCACGACCTCTCTGTTTCTTTGCCTGAATCATCTCTCTTGCGCACTCTGGGCTTCTGGGCATCGATCAGATAGTAGGCATCGTTGCCCAATACCTTACTGATGATAAAAGGGCCTTCCCAAGGTGCCGAGAGCTTGTGCTGTCCGGCTGTTCGCTGGATCAGCCGGAGCACAAGGTCTCCCTCCAAGAAGGACCTTGGCTTCACCTTGCGGTTGTGGTATCGTCGCAGGCTCTGCTGGTAGATGGCCGACCTGCTGAGTGCCAACAGCCGGCCCTCTTCCAGCAAGTCAACGTCGTCTTCTCATGCCTCCTTGGCGTCCGCCTCGGTGTACATGGTGACCCTTGGGGAGTCGAATTCGATGTCCGTCGGGATGACGGCGTTGGCACCGTAGATGTGAAGAAAGGTGTGAAGCCTGTTGATTTGTTTGAAGTTGTGCGCAAGCTCCAGAGGATGGCCGGCAGCTCATCGAGCCAGCAGCCGACCGAACACTCCAAAGGCTCGACCAGTCGGGGCTTGAGGCCAGAAAAAATGAGGCCTTTTGCGCGTTCTACCTGGCCGTTTGACTGGGGGTGGTCAACGGACGCTAAGTACAGGCGGATGCCCTGTGTTGCACAAAAACGGGCCAAGGCTCCCTTGGCGAAGTTGGTGCCGTTGTCGGTGATGATAATGTGCGGGATGCCATACCGCATGGTGATGTCGGCGATGAAGGTCAAGGTAGTTGGCCCATTTAGCTTCTTGATTGGTTTTGCCTCTATCCACTTGGTAAACTTGTCCACCGCAGCCAGCAAGTGAGTCAGGCCACCGCGGGCCGTCTTGAATGGTCCCACCATATCCAATCCCCACACGGCAAAGGGCCAGGCTATGGGAATGGTCTTGAGTGCAGAAGCTGGCAGGTGTGGCTTGGAGCGGAACCTCTGGCACCCCTGACACTTCTGAACTAGCTCCTTGGCCTCTTCCAGGGCAGTGGGCCAGAAGAACCCACGGCGGAAAGCTTTGGCACCAGGGCTCTTGACGCCGCATGGTGGCCACATTCGCCCTGATGGATATCATTGAGTATTGCTTGGCCTTGGTCCAACTCCACACACCGCTGATAAACCCCTGTTACGCTTCGTCGCACCAGCTCTCTGTCGACTATGGTGTAGGCTGCAGCTCGCCTCTGCAACTGTCGGGCTGAGACTTCATCGGTTGGCAGCTCTTTATTCACCAAGAACTTGAGGATTGGCTGGGCCCATGAGGGCGCCGCAATTTCTTCGACTGTGACTACTGCAACTTCAATGAGGGCGGCTGGGAGGGGAGGCGGCGGGCTGGCAGCTACTTCCGCCTGCTGTGTTGGAGAAGTCCCCGGGCCGACTGCTAAAGTCCCCGGGCCGGGTTCTGAAGTCCCCGGGGGTCCCTGTGCCGGCCTCTGGGGCCCTCAAGTCAGATTCGACTGCTTCGGGAAGGGCCGGCACAAAGATGGAGTCTGAATCAGGAGACGGCTGGACAGATGGTTTCAGAAGGCGGCGTAGGGCGACGCCGGCTGGTATTGCTTGTCGGGTGGAGCCAATCCGTGCGAGAGCATCTGCTTGCTCGTTGTCATTTCTTGGCACATGAAGGAACTCGCACCCATCAAAGTATCCGCTGAGTTGCTGCACGAGGAAGTGGTAGCTTGCCATGTTTGCATCCTTGGCGTCCCAGTCGCCTGACGACTGCTGGACCACCAACTCGGAGTCACCATAGCACAGGATCCGGCGGATGCCGAGTTCCTTGGCAAGCCGGAGCCCATGTATGAGTGCCTCATATTCTGCTAGGTTGTTGGAGGCGGTTGCAACACGTATTTGAGCTTGTCGCCCTTGGGAGAGGTGAGGACGACACCGGCTCCCAGGACGGTGCGCATCTTCGAGCCATCGAAATGCATCCGCCAATGAGTGGAGTCTGGTGCAGGCGGCAAATATTGGGTCTCGGCCCAATCGACGAGGAAGTCGGCCAACACTTGTGATTTGATGGCGGTGCGAGGCTGGTAGTAGATGGTGTAAGGGGCCAGATCAATGGCCCATTTGGCCACTCAGCCAGAGGCATCTCAGCTCCCAATGATCTCAGCGAGTGGTGCTGTGCAGACAACAGTTATTGGGTGCTCTTGGAAGTAGGGATTCAGCTTCTTGGCGGCGAAGTGCACGCCGTAACACATCTTCTGGTAGTGGGGGTAGTTTTGCTTGGAGGCGGACAATACTTCGCTCAAGTAATACACCAGTCTCTGGACCGGTAATGCTTTGTCCTTCTCCTTGCGCTCTACCACCATGACTATGCTGACAACCCGACTGGTGGCTGCAATGTAGAGGAGCATGGGCTCCTTCTCAGTCGGAGCCGCCAGGATTGGCGGGGTTGCCAACATCTTCTTGAGTTGGAGAAATGCTTCGTCCGCCTTGTCGTTCCACTTGAAAAAGGTGGTCTTCTTCATGAGTTGGTACAGGGGAAGGGCCTTCTTGCCCAGCCGACAGATGCAACAGCTGACTGACGCCAAGCAGCCGGTGAATTTCTGCATGTCCAGCAGTCGGGTGGGCACTTTCATCATCTCAATTGCTTTGATCTTCACGGGATTGCACTCTATGCCGCGCTCTGAGACCAGGAAACCGAGGAGCTGGCCGGCTGGTACTCCAAAGACATATTTCTCCGGGTTGAGCTTGATCTGGAATCGACGCAGGTTCTCAAAGGTCTCCTTGAGGTCCTCCAGCAGCGTGCCACGCTTCTCCGTCTTCACCACCACATCATCCACATATACATGGGCTTTTCTGCCGAGTTGCTTGAGGAGGCACTTCTGCATGCAACGCTGGAACGTGGCGTCGGCGTTTCTCAAGCCGAGCGTCATGGTCAGGTAGCAGAAGGCTCCAAATGGCGTGATGAAGGCGGTCTTCAGTCTGTCGGCCGGGTTCAGTTTTATTTGGTGATACCCAGAGTATGCATCCAAGAAACTCAACAGCTTGCATCCGGCTATGGAGTCTATTACTTGATCAATCCTTGGCAGAGCAAAGGGATCTTTAGGGTAGGCTTTGTTGAGGCTGGTGTAGTCAATGCACATGCGCCACTGCTTGTTCTTTTTCAACACTAGGACTGGGTTGGCCGCCCACTCTGGAAGGAATACTTCCATGATGAATCCGGCTGCTAGGAGCCGGGCTATCTCTTCTCCGAAAACTCTTCTCTTCTTTTCTGACAGGCGGCGCAAGGGCTGCCTGACCGGCTTGACGTCAGGTCGGACATGTAGCTTGTGCTCGGTGAAATCCGTCGGAACACCCGGCATGTCTTTGGGAGACCATGCAAAGATATCCCGATTCTCACGGAGGAAATCGACGAGCTCGCTTTCCTATTTGCTGTCAGGGCCTGTGCCTAAAACAGCGTGCCTCTCCGGTTACTCCGGGTCCAAGGGTATTTTCTTTGTTTCTTTGGCCGGCTTGAACGAGCCCTCAGCCTCCGACTCCTGGGGGATGGGTGACATTTCCGGCTTCTTGCCTGGCAATGCCACCACTCGTTCAAGGAGCCGCTTCTCGGCAGCGATCACGAGGGACTCGGCCAGCCTGCTGCTATCTGTAGCACAGGCAATCGATCTCTTGTAGTCTCCGACTACTGTCAGGATTCCCTTGGTACTTGGCATATTCATCTTGAGGTAGGCGTAGTGGGGGACCGCCATGAACCTGGCAAGAGCAGGCCGGCCAAGCAGGGCATGGTAGGGGCTCTCAAGGTCCACCACTTCAAACCAAACTGACTCTCAGCGGAAGTGATTCTTGTCTCCGAAGAGGACATCAATCTGGGTCTTGCCGATTGGTGAGCAGGAAAGGCCAGGGACTATGCCATGGAAAATAGTCCGACTGGGGGTAAGGTGCTTCTGCTTGATTCCCAATTTCTCCATTGTGTCACGGTACAGGATATTGATGCTGCTGTCGCCATCTATCAGGACTCTGGAGAAACGGGCGGCCCGCCTCTCTGTTGCAAGGGTTGCTTCTAAGACCAGGGCATACGAACCAGGGGAAGGCATCACTTCCGGGTGGTCGGCCCTGCTCCAACCGATAGGCTTCTCGGACCAATGCATGAACTCTGGAGTACTGGAGGCCACTGCTTGCACTTCTTGTTGCTGTTGCCGTTTGCTGCGCCTGTCATCAGCCACGCTGGTAAACACAATGTAGGCTCCGTGCTCCTCCGGGTACTTGTCTTGTATGGCACCGACTGGTCGGGCCGCCGGCTGCTGGGGCTGAGGAGGCGGCGGTCCGGCAGGCGGAGGAGGCAGGAGTCCATCTCCCTTGGCAATTCTGGTGAGCCAGTGACACTTGCGAGTGGTGTGGTTGGAGGGCTTCGCGCCTCTATGGAACTTGCAAGGTGCATCCAAGGTTTGCTCGTAAGAGAAAGCAGGCAACCAATTGGTCTTGCCACCCTTCTGCCGCTTGGGGGCCGGCTGCCCTTCTGGCTACTGATCCTCGACCGTCGCCACCTGCCGGCTGGTGGAAGCTGGCTGGGTGGCCTTCCGCTTGTGATCTCCTGGTTGTTGTCGCCGACTGGTGTCACCAGCCGGAGTCCGAGGTGCCTGAGGGGCCACCTTGCCAGACGCATCAACCAGGATCTCCGCCTTCATGGAGGAGTCGGCCGTGGCATGCTTGTCGGCGATGACCAGCAGCTCATCGAGGGTCTCAGGCTCGTCACAGAGGAGTTGGTGCGTGAGGAGGGTGCCCTCTCGACACGCAGCAGTGAAGTACTCGATCGTCTGCACCTCGTGCACGCCTTCGCAGGAATTGCGCAGCTCGGTCTAGCGCGTGAGGTAGTCGCGAGTTGACTCCATGGGCCCTTGGACGCACAAGGAGAGCTATCGGGGCTTGGGAGCCCGCTTGTAGGTGTTGGTGAAGTTGCGGATGAAGACCTGGTGAAATCAACCTAGCTGTTGATGCTGCGGGGCTTCAGGCTGTTGAGCCATGTTCGGGCAGTGCCCTGAAGCATGAGCGGGACGTACTTCACGGCAACGCGCTTGTTGCCGTTTGCTATACTGACGGCCGTGGAGTAGTCGACCAGCCAGTCCTCTGGCTTCACGGAGCCGGTGTACTTGGGTGTGTCTCGCGGGAGGGTGAACCCTTTAGGGAAGGGCTCATCTCGGATTCGGGGGCCGAAGCAGGGCGGGCCCAGTGCATCTTCTTCTTCGAGCGCCAGTGATCGGTTGAGACGATCGATCCGATGGCGAGCATCATTCTCTCCGACTCCCTCCCGACTGCCAAGGCGGTCGCCGAGTGTCGGATGCGTGACAGGAGGCGGGGTGGGGTATCTTGCTGCACGAGGCGGGGGAGGTAGCAGGTCGCCTCGCCGCTCTAATGCGCGAGGGCGGCCGTCCTCGTCCTGCTCGACGGAGAGGTGTGTCCGACTGCGGCTGGCAGCCGGCTCGTTGCCCTTTCCTCCGCGGGCGCCACCAGTCGGCGTCCGGGAGGTCGCCCCATGATCTCGGCGTGGGGGCGGCTCGTTGTTCCGTCCGGGTGGGACTTCGGCGCGGCAGGCGGCCTCATGCTGCGCGGCTCCCGCGTCTAGGAGCTGCTGGACTCGCTCCGTCATGAGGCGATGCTCGTCGCCGTCGCATTTGTCCAGTTCATCTGTTACCGCCTGGGCGTCCCGGATGTTTTCCGCAGGCATGGCGTAGACGGGGCGCTCTGCCCCGAACATGCTGGCGATGGTCGCGCCATGCTGCCGAACTGTGCCGAGGCGGCTAGGCCCCTCAGTATCCGGCGTGCCGCCTACGGCCTGATCCATCTCACGCCGATAGGCGTCCGAAAGCTGGAGCATGCTGGCCAGGCGGCCAGCATTTTCGAGAAGCTGGAGGCGGCGTCCCTCCAGCGCCTCAGCATCTGCACCCTCGGGAATGGGCGCCGTGAGGTCGTGCAGAGCGGCGTCGAGGGGATCTTGAGTACGCCCGTCCGAGTGCCCCTCGCTGTTGAGGACGAGCACCTCCGTGATGGTGCTCCCGCCGCTGTACTCGCGAGGAGGCGGCTCGTCGTAGACCACCACGTTGGTAGGGAACGCGTCGAGCGACGCCGTGTCGGAGTCACCGATCATCGGATCGGTCGAGCCGACGGACTCCAGGTCCGCAGCAGGCTCGCTGGCGACATGGAGCTGGTCGAGGAGGCTGACGAGGCGGCTCTCAGGGCAGTTTGTGCCCGCGTCAGAGGCCGGCTCGTCGGAGAGGTCGATCTCGCTGACGAGGTCAGCGAGGCAGCTTGCCGCGCATGCAATCTCCGCGCCGTGCAGCGCGTCGGGGCTGACGCCGTCGGGCGTGCCGGGTTGGCTTTGCTCACCAGGAAGGAACAGGGTTCCCGTCCAGAGCAGATCTCCGGGAGACGGTGCACCTCGCCCCACGGTGGGCGCCAAATGTCGGGGATTGGGTGCGACATATGCCAATGGATGGCTTATCATGGTGGGAGCGAGTAGAACGTCGCCGGTGCCTGGATGCGGGATCAGGCGTAGACACGTACGCCGGTGAACTTTACCCAGGTTGGGGGCTCTCCGTGGAGATAATACCCCTACTCCTGCTCTGCGGGGTCTCCGCATGATCACTAAGGCAGTAGTGATACAAAGTGCTCCTCAAGCTGTGTCTAGGGGTAGGAGAAGGCAAGGCCAGCTCTTCCCGGCCCTAGCTTTCTGGCTAGTTCTATCAGAGTGGGAACCCTTTGCATGGGTGGCCTGGGGGGTTTATATCGGCCTACCCCCCCAGGGGTACAACGGTAATCTGGCTGGCCGCCGGGCCCGGCCGTTAGTGTCTCTAGCCTCCGGCTTCTCCGCCGACGGCTGGGGCCCTCCGCCTGATGGGCCCTACCGACTGGTTGGTGGCTGTTCACTGTAGCCGTATCCCCAGTGACGGGGGCTTGGTCATCTTAGCGTGGCTACATTCCCACCGCCTGGTGGGAGGACACTGTAGCCACACCTGGTCTTATCAGCTTAATGGCATGCTCGCCTCAGGGCAAGGGACGGCCGCCTGCTGGAGGCCAACCCCTCTCTGATCCGCCTGGTCGAACTTTCGCCGTCTTCCTTGGAGTCACTGTCCGATAGGGCCCGCCTCTGGCAGGCCGTAGCGACATGCCGTCGTGAGGAACAGGGCTCCACCTGCTAGGAGCAACGTCAGAATAGATACGGCACAGTGCTCCGTCGTGCGGAGATCTCCGTCTGTACGGAGCACTGTAGCCACGCCCGTCTCGAGTGTGGGAGGCGACGTGCTTCACTGTAGCCATACTTCGTCTTGTACTCCTGATGGGAGCTCGGCCGCCCCGTAATCGTGAAGTAGCCGCCTGCCTGCAGCCGCCCTCTCCGGAGGGCGGCCGCCAGGAGCCGGTCACTCGGAGCGTCGTAGTCTTGGGTCACCCGCCCTCTGGCAGCCGGCCGCCGAGCCAGCCGGCCTCAGAGGGCGGAGTTTCGGCTTGGGGCTCAGCTAGGCGGAGCTGGCCCAAAGTCTTGATAAATCTTGGGCCTCGGGTGAGCCTACCCGTGGCCCATTGCTCCGACAATCACCATAGAAGTGTCAGTTCCATACAAAAAATATATTTGTTCGGGCATAAGTCATCGATGTGTCATTTTTTGTTATAGTGTCTCACTGAAGCTATTCCTGATGGTGTGATTTCAAATGGATCTTGTCCTACTTTGAATTTTTTTTCATGAATTAAAAATTAATTTTCACAAAAGAAATGTACTTACTATTCATGTAGATGAGTAACTTGCAAAGTGCTCTGCTTAAATTTTCTGCTGGCAGATTAGTGTTTTCCCTTCAAATAATTGGGTGTACCTTTGCATTTTAAAAAACTCAGGAGAGAAGACATTCAACCTATCGTTGATATGATCATCAAAAACATTTTTAGGTGGTTTGGTAGAAATTTATTATATAGGGGCAAATGTTTTCTTGTCACTACTTGTATTGCAAGTATGCCTACTTATCTTATAACTATGATAAATTCTCAAAATGGGGCATTGAAGCCATCGCCTCTCAAATGTTCCATTTTTCTGGGGGTAATTTGGGTGATGAACAACTTTGTCAATTGCGATCTTATTTCCATAACAAGGCAATTTGGATGGGTCGGGTCCCTAATCATATGGACTGAAACATGACTATACTTGTTTCTTGTAGAAGGAGATTCATTGATGGTCGATTTAGTAAGTGGAAAAGGCTTTTATGTCTTCAAATATAATACTGACATGCACCAGATTTTCACTTTGATCATTTGCCCCTCCCCCACCGTTGAGATTGACGGGTGGGGCCGGAGCCACTAGCCATTGAGGCAAATCTAGAGAAAATCATCAAACCCATAATAAAGCATGGCAAATCATCTAACACTCCCAAGTTTTTTATGTTGTCTCGAGTGTTTCAACATGCTGCAATCAAGTAGAGCCAGTCCCAATCACTTTTGGGCACAATTGGTTTTATACTAAACTTTTATACTTATTTTAAACTAAGTGTACCATATTGCAGTTGTAATTAATATTTTTTTTACTACTTAGCCACATAACTAAGAATGTTTCCAAATCCCTGTTCAAGAATTCATCCGATTAACCAGTTAACTTGCCGATTAATCCCTACTCATAGGGTCACCGAGTAGCTGATTAACTGATTAATCGCCCGAGTAATTGATTAAATGGCCGATTAACTTGCCGATTAGCCTATTAATCCCCTACCCGTCAACCAACCGAGCAGCTACCAGTTAACGATTTCCTCAACAATGTTCCAAATAGTAGTTATATTATTCATTAGTATACAGTTGTAATGTACATAATTGAAATGTTTAATTCTAGCAAATAAAAATTTTGTGACATACCAAATTTTTTCTTTATTGTTAAAACAATTTTCAAATTTATTTTGTTTATTATTGCATAAACGGTGTAATGTATAGACATTTGCATATCTATGTGTGTGTTCATATATTTTTTAATATTACTGAATATTATGGTAGATATTTCTAAATCGTATACACAATGAAAAATATGTTAATAGTGATTTCTAGTGTATATACATAGTCATATTCATGTAAACTTCTAGGTCATGGAAAATGTCACTGCAAGTTGGGTTCGATGATAGAATCATTGAAGAACCAAACATATTGTTGATTAGACTTTTACGTATGATTTGATTACCTAACATGCTTGGACAGATTCACTTGGTTTGATTTGATGCAAATGAGATGTCCTACATGTTTATCAAATTAAAAATTGTGAATTCGTTTAAACACTGAAGTCTAGTTATCATAATTTCCATTATGATACTAAGATATCCATCGTAAAGAGAGACTAGTGTATTTTTCCTATTTGCGGGAAAAAAACTTGGATTACTCATTTAAGTTGTTACAATCATTGTCACGTAGTTGTGCAACACCTGCAGGCACATTGCCAAGCCATACAGCAGTTCGACTAAACGATCTAGCATAACTAGCCATAAAGTGGCTTACAGAGTTCTGAGCACGTCGAAACATGAGTAATACAAGCTTCTCTTTCTAACAGCTTCAATTTGATCTCTCGAACTAAGATGGCATATCTTGATCTATCCATCTTCTCACTTTTCACCATATTTACGGCTTCCATACAATCAGATTCCACATGAAGTGAAAGATTGATCCATTACATAGCAAGGGAAATTCCTCCAGAAAGAGCATTTAGTTTTGTTTCAAGCGCATCATGGCATGATAGAAGATGACGACAAGTGGTAAATATGATCTACCCTTTAGTATCCCGAAGGACCATGCCTATTGTTGCGGATCCATTCTGGCCAAACAATCTGTTAGTGTTATAACTCAAATTCGCCAGCCGGATTGGTTTGCCTATGCGTGGTATAACTTACTAGTATGTGGTGTGATTTTCTGCTGCTGTAAATTGAGGTTCTATTTTATCCATTTAATAATCTTCCAGATGTAATGTATACTTTTATAGTGTTTACTAATATAAGTTTTAGTTGGGGCCCTTCCCTCTTGCTGCCCGGCCGGTCGCCCCCTTTTGCCCGGCCTATGGGCTGGCCTTGCAATTAAGTGGGGTGTGTGTTGGGTACGTAGAAATGAGAGACGTTTTTTTATTGAAGCAAAGATTCCCCCTCCGATTTCCATTAAGCAAAACCACCGAACGAGCTAGAAGAACCAGTTAAACCTACTCTACTACTACAAGAACTACAGACAAGATAAAGCAATATCATCGAGGTGCATTCTTAGGATTCTCCGAGAAATGTCATCAACATGGCAAATATTCAATAAAGAGAGAAACAAACCATTACAAGTTTAGACAAGACGACATGGGCAGCTCAAAAGCAACAAAAGATAACAAACCAAACACTGCTACTAGAAACTGGAGCAGAGACACAACGCAACCAACAGCTATCGTTTGGCGGGGGGCTTTATCACCATCCCAGCCTTGGCACATTATATCTCCACCCTTGAGATGCTTTGTAAACTTCACTTGCTACTTGCTCTAGTAGCTTTATACCCATCTCCAGCATCCTTTTGTTTTGCCCCTTTATCTGCAATAGATCAAGCCATGATCCAGCAATGGCGGAGCTATGTACGTTGCTGGGGTGGCTGTGGCCCCCCCCACACTGGGCCAACTTGTGAAGGAAATTTTCTTTGAGTACTTATTAGGTGGAAACTTTTTTAGCTTTTGCCCTTCCCAAACAC
>NC_041389.1:706101306-706111242 GCF_002162155.2 Triticum dicoccoides | reverse complement strand
GAAGGTGGTGAAGAAGGTGCTGTCATTGTCCCAGTCCGAGGGGGACGGCGCCACCGTCCGCCGGAGCATCGGCCGGTACGACACCAATCGCGATGAATTCTGAATTTCTCATTATGGGAAGCTGTCATTGACATCAGTCTGTCTCTTCTTGATGCTGCAGGCACGAGCTCCGGAACCTGGACCCGTTCCTCCTGCTCGACGAGTTCTCCGTCTCCAAGCCCGCCGGCTTCCCCGACCACCCTCACCGTGGCTTCGAGACCGTCACCTACATGCTCGATGTACGCATCCCAGCATGCTCTGCTTCTTCCATCTCGTGCTCTGTTCCACCATGTTGATACGGCCCGCAAGGTGTTTGCTGAAATGCTTTCTTGTCTTTTGGGTTTTGTGACGATGCAGGGGGCCTTCACCCACCAGGACTTCTCGGGGCGCAAGGGCACCATCAGGACCGGAGATGTGCAGGTGCGACCTACTCATCCAATTTGTTCAGACAAACCATCATCATTCATGCAGCTCTGGATCAACATTGAGAACTAACATTGCATCTGAATGCTCTGTTCCTCATCAGTGGATGACGGCGGGGAGTGGCATCGTGCACTCAGAGATGCCGGCAGCAGACGGATTGCAGAAAGGCCTGCAGCTCTGGATCAACCTCGCCTCCAAAGACAAGATGTACGTATCATGTCAATAGTTATTTCCATATCAAGTCAACTTCTATACATGACAATGATCAACCACTCACACACTAATTCTGCTTCTGAAAATGCCCATTCATCGATGCCAGGATCGAGCCGCGGTACCAGGAGCTCGAGAGCAAGGACATTAGCCAGGCCGAGAAGGATGGCGTGGCGGTGCGGATCATCGCTGGGGAAGCATTTGGGGTGCGGTCGCCGGTCTACACGCGGACGCCAACCATGTACATGGACTTCACAATGCAACCAGGTTCGCAGCTCCACCAGCCAATCCCCGAGGGCTGGAACGCCTTCGTGTACGTCATCGAGGGGGAGGGCGTGTTCGGCAAGGAGAATGCAGCGCCGGCGAGCACGCACCACTGCCTTGTGCTTGGCGCGGGGGACGGGCTCAGCGTGTGGAATAGGTCAGGCGCACCGCTGCGGTTCACCCTTGCGGCGGGGCAGCCGCTGAACGAGCCGGTGGTGCAGCAGGGGCCCTTTGTCATGAACTCGCGTGCCCAGATCCAGCAGGCCATGGAGGACAACTACTACGGCCGCAGCGGCTTCGAGAAGGCCAGCCAGTGGAGCTCCGCCTGATTCTCATCGGTGTCTCGCCGTGATGATGATCAACATCTGGTGCATTGTTGTGCAAAATATTGGGAGGGAAAGGGAAATTGCATTGTACCATTATATTTATGCCTTTGTGTAGAACGTAGAACTAGTCTTGTTTTTCTTTGATTTTTTTACTTGTTTATAAAAGAATCTGATGCAATAAAAGTGTGTAATGAGGAGGAACTTATTAATGATTGTTTCATCGTAAAAAAGCGAATTGTTTCATCAAAGATTTGGGCAATAGTGCAATGGGAAATGATGGGTGGATATCAAGTGGGGGGAAAGAACATTCAGATTTCAACTGGTGCTCCATGATCAGGCGTATACCTGGCCATACCTCGGGCCGGGCCGGGCTTCGGGCCGGGCCTAGCCAAGCCCGACGCAAAAAACCCAGGCCCGGGCCCGGCCCGGCCCGGCCTTCGGGCTTAAAATCTAGGCCCAAGCCCGGCCCGGGGGCAGCGTCGGGCCGGGCCGGGTCGGGCTTCCCATGGCCAGGTATAGTCAGGCGTTTCACATTTGATCTTCTCAGTCCATTGCTTCCTGACAACTCTATTCTCTCATGATGCAGTTCTATTCTAATGTATATGTAGTGATCAAATTGTAGATGCAAATAGTTTCAAAGATTTCGTGATGTGTCACAAAACCGGTCAAGTATACTTTTCGTCCCTCAATTTTTGGCGGAGTCTAGATTTGGTCCCTCAACTCTAAAACCGGACAACTTGCACCCTTAACTTCTAAAACCGGACAAGATTCATTCCTGGTCACGGTTTTGACCGGAGTTGGTACTGTCCCACCCCGGTTTTGACCGTGCTGACCTCCACCAAAAGTTGTCCGGTTTTGGAGTTGAGGGACCAAATCTAGACTCCACTAAAAGTTGAGGGACGAAAAGTATACTTTTCTCAATTTTATTATCTCTGGACTTCTGTCAGTTTACGCTGGTCCTCTAAAAACAATGTACAAAGTTACTGTATATGGTTGATAGGAATCCAGAGTGCTATTATCGTGTACCATTATTTGATAGCAATGCAGAGTGCTGCTATTAAACATAGTGTTGTGTGCGCAGACAGATTTAGCAGCGTGCCTGTTGTAGAGGTTTTGATGAGCTATATGATTTTTCCTATATACTGTAAATCATTAGCTACAAAGTCGCAGCTATATATATCTTCAAGGCTGAGCTGCTGTAAAAGTTTCAGAATGTTTTGACTGTTGGTTTAGAAGATGTGTATTTTCCTAATTGACTGTCCTAAAAGGCTGACAGACTTGCTAGTCAAAGTTGAGTTTGCTCTTGGCCATCTTAATGAGGTTTCCTAGAGTCAAAAATATCAAGAGACTTGTATAGGATGAAAAATCCTTGCTCCAGGGAAATTTCATGTTTTTTGTACTTGTAATTTAGAAGCTAACAAAATAAAATGAAGGATGACTATCTGAATTTTCAGATAGATAGTGTGGTTTGACTTAAATTGAAGATTAGGACTACTTAATGACAAGACAAAAAATGGTATCTTCGCTAAAGTTGTAGCTCATTTTCTGAACTTTTCGAACAAGTATCTATTGAATGAGTTGATTATGTAGATTAAAAGATACAAAAAAGGCCATTTAAAAAATATATAGCAAACAGAGAAACAATCACATTTTTGTAACACATCCATCAGATTTTGGATTTGAGATCATCCATATGTATTTCAGATAAAAAGATGCATACTATGATAAAGTTAGTACATTGTCAGACAGAGCAATCATCTTATTGGTAGCACATTTGTCATGAATTCAACTCCAAAGTTACAAGATTCAAAGAGACCCGCGGGAGGGTGTGTTTGGCTCTCAAGGAAGACCCTCTGTTTGTTGGCATGACAACTGCGTTCGGCTCTCAAGGAAGACCCTCTCTTTGCTGACACATCAAGCGCGTGTGGCTCTCAAGGAAGACCCTCTCTTTGCCAGACATGAAAACCAAGGCCGTCTGTGCCAAGGAGAAGGGCTTTGACATCACAAAGATCTCCAAGTTGCCCGTCGTTGACAAAGTAACACCGGGCATCCTCGCCCAGCCTGATCTGCCTGTGTCTAACGTCTTTGTGCTCGATGCTATCGATGTCCAGTTGGTGCGATGGAGGAAGGAATTGAGGATTATGTCAGGGTTAACCGCAAGAACCACGATTGATTGGCCCTCCTCGACGTCACCTCTTCCACATATCTAGTGTGACTGCTTTGCTCCGTTCGATCTCGCCTTTGTTAGTTGTGCCTTATGCATTTTATGTGTTTACCATTTGAGCAATTATCTATCGTCGCCCTGTCATGTTTGGGCGCCATCAAGCTTTGGTTTTGGTGGCCTCGAGAACCACCCTATCTGTTTTTCCTTGGAACATTTACATCCCCCCTCCCCTAATTGGCCCCAACTCTGGCATTAACACCTAAAAAAACCATGTGCCAAAATTTGCCCTTTTACTGAGTGGTTCCCTTATGGAAATACCCTTATGTGCCCTTTTCGTCCGGTCAAGGGCCTTTGACCGTGTTCGGACATTTACTGGACACATGTGGGGTCGCGTCAAATCGTTCCAAAACCTCAGCCTCACTTTCGTCTACCATTTGGTCTCTCCTCTCTCTACTGTCTCTCGACAAGAACCTTAACTCTAGCTCTTCGATTTCATCTCATATCGGCATCTAACGAGGGAGAGCGCGGGGATTGAGATGCGGCGGGGCTGGATATATGATTCCACGACTCATCTTCATCGTGTTTCGGTGGTCGAGGCAGCGAGCACACGGGATGCATGGCTGGCATTCGTGGTTGATGCGGCGGCAGAGAGGGGAGCTCATAGACCATGGCAACGACGACAAGGGAGATTCCAGTGGGGTAAGTCACTCTTCACAGTCACCTACAACTGACATGCGCTTATTGAGGTCCATTTTTTTCATTACTGCGGCTGTAGTGCTCACTTCGTTGATGTGTTTTCTTTGCGTTGAATATTGTCATAGAATGGACCCAGTTAGAGCCTTTTATCAAACTGTAGAATGGATAAAGGTGTCTTAAGAAGTGCTGGTACCGAAGGAGTCGGCACAGGGTTCACATGTCCTATTGTGGGTGATAGTACTTCCAACATTTAACCAGTTTATAGCTGCTATCTCTAATAAATACCCATGGGGCCTATATGATGCTGCTGGATTTAGATTTTGGTACATGGAAAACACCGCTTGGGTGCCAGTGCAGTGTGATGTTGAGTTAGCTCTTATGTTTGGAACACACACTGATAGTAAGTCAACTGAGTTGGAAATTAATGTGATATAAAGAAGCAGAGGAGAGGGTGAGAGGAGAGCAAGTAGATCGCAAGCTAACTGATAATCCCCAAGTGCAAGAAATCATCGTAGCAATTCCCAAAGGTGGAAGTGATAAGTATGGAGTGTCGAACCCACAAGGAGCTAAAGGTAAGATCAATATTCTCTCAAGCCCTATCTGCCACTGATACGACTCTACGTGCACCGAACGTTTGCTTCCAACTAGAAATAAGAAATAAAACTGTGTTGTGGGTATAAAGAGGATAACTTTGTATGATATTGGAGAGCTAAATATAAAAGTAGGTCCTGTTATCATAAATTTAGAATATAATACTAAATAATATAAGTAGCGAGTGTGGAATAATGGTGGATCGGTGTGCGGAATTGTCCTAAGCAATTGTTAACAAGATCGATAGTCATCATTGCAATTTCATATGAGGGAGAGGCATAAACTAGCATAGTTTTCCTACTTGGATCATATGCTCTTATGATTGGAAACTCTAGCAAGCATCCGCAAATACTAAAGGATTCATTAAGGTAAAACCCAACCATAGCATTAAAGCATCAAGTCCCCTTTTATCCCATACGCAACAACCCCCTTACTCGGGTTTAAGCTTCTGTCACTCTAGCAACCCACTATAAGCGAATCTTGAACCTATTGCAACACCCTAAAGCGGGAATCCCTCACGCTTGCGCGACACGGATGGCACCATAGGACAGCACCAAAATATAACATACAACTCGTACCAATCTAGATCATCAATCAACTCAAAGACAAAAGATATCTACTCAAAACATCATAAGATGGCAACACATTATTGGATCATAATATGTAGCATAAAGCACCATGTTCAAGTAGGGATTACAGCGGGGTGCGGGAGAGTGGACCGCGTAAAAGAGATGAGGATGATGATGATGATGTTGATGTTGATGAAGACGATCACCACGGCGATGATTCCCCTCCCGATGGCACTCCGGTGCCACCAAGAGAGAGGAGGAGAGGTTCTCCCCCTTGTGCTTCCTCCTCCATGGCTTTCCCCCTCTGGTCCTTGGCCTTCATGGCGATGATGGCCCCTCCGAGATCCTCCTCCATGGCCTCCGATGATGATGGCCCCCTCCGGCAGGGTGCCAGAGAGGGCCTAGATTGATTTCTCGTGGTTAAAGAGGCTTGCGGCGGCGGAACTTCCGATCTAGGTTAATTCCCGAAAGTTTCAGTATTTATAGGAATTATTGGTGTTGGTTTCACGTCAGGAGGGTCTCCGGGCTGTCCACGAAATAGGGGGGCGCGCCCCAGGGAGGGGGGCGCGGCCCCCTCTCTCGTGGGCAGCCCGGGACCCTTCTGGCCCAACTCCGATGCTCCGTGGTCTTCTTTTGGTCCATAAAAAATCCTCAAAAATTGGCACGTCATTTGGACTCCCGTTTGGTATCCCTTTTCTGTAGAACACAAAAACAAGGAGAAAACAGAAACTGGCACTGGGCTCTAGGTCAATAGGTTAGTCCCAAAAATCATATAAAATGATATATAAATGCATATAAAACACCATAGATGGGTAATATAATAGCATGAATACTTCATAAATTATAGATACGTTGGAGACGTATCACTAACCATTCTCAAGCTAGGTGCAGTCAGACTAGAGGAAGAAATGCAGGATCCATTACTCCTATAAAGGATGTTAGAGTACCCGCCTCCTGGATGCCTCCGCGGGCGAGAGTACCCTCTGTGTGATCCGTTTCCAGGTGACGTGCCGCCGGGAGGGGGGGTGGTCTCTGGGGGTTCTCCGAGCAGTCTGATCTCCCCATACGGCGCACACCTGGGCATGTGGACTGTGGGCATGCATGGGTCCATCGTCATGCGGCGGTTTCGGGGGTGCCCGTGTGAGGTGCCTAAGCGTTGCCACGCACGTGAAGGCGTGGCCGGGTCCGCCTGTTAGCGTGTTCGACCACCATGGGGTTGCTCACTCCCACATGCGAGAGTGCACTCTACATTGTCCATTGCGCAAGATCCCCCCCCCACACACACACACACACAGCTGGCCTCCTGGCGATCTCCCGGTCGTCCGTTCTGCCCGAGCGGCCCGCACTGACACGACATTCCTCAAGGGTCCATGAAGGGTGGGCCGTGGGTGCGGTTAGGTCCAAAGTCATGTAGTATCTTTGGTCGCGCCTGTGTTCGCTGCCCTGTGCTTTGACTCGCACGCGATGGGAAGGCCTGGTTCGCCTTTCAGCTTCCATGGTGTTGGAATTATGCCCTAGAGACAATAATAATTGTATTATTTATTTCCATGTTTACAATTAGATGTTTATAATCTATGCTATAACTGCTATGGTTCGTGAATATGTGATTCGGAGGAAAAATCATAAGCACGTGTATAGTTATAAACTGTAAAACCTTATTCCTAGTTTCGGCTCTAGGACTAGCTCAAGTGTTGCGTGATGGTTATGTTTTCCTAATCATAGGCATAAGTTAAGTGTTACAAGGATGCTGACAACTTTGAGAGTATTATATTAGAAGAATGATAATACTGAATTGACCCAACTTCTTAGTTATACTTAGAGATGGCATCATCTCAAGTCTATATTCTATAACACAGGGAGTTAACGTATGCTCAGTTCCTTAGACTATGAGAGTATCGAGTCACTTTATATCGAACAATGCACTTTGGTGTTGTTCTAACGCTACCCCCTAACAGGGTAATCATAATGGCAACTTCAGTTTCATCAAAAAGTATGGCAAGGGGCAAGATAGCTCAATAGTGGGATTTACTCCTCTGACGATGGAGAGCTTTTCTTAGGGGCATCTCTGTTTGATGGCATCCATCATTGTCTGTCCAGACACGTGTGACTAGCTCACAGGGATGCCGGAGCATGACAACAAGAAAGAAGAACAAATCCGGTAACAAGGAGACCGGTGTAATGAGCATGAGAATGACTCAAGGGGATACCGACATATCTCACCTCAGATTTTGTAAAGTATCGCGAAGCAAGCGGAATAGCATATGATAACCAAAAGGTTGACTCGAATATCATTTGTGTAAATACATGGATCAATATGGATGTCCACGGCTTCGCTATTGATCACTGAACGGAAGGTGTTTTCGTTCATGTCTATATTTTATCGAACCTACAGAGTCACATGCTTAAGGGAATTACGATCCGTTGAGTTTTACTGGAGTGAAGAATATGAGAAAATATTCTCGGAATAATTTCAGAAATGAAAGAAATTGTTTCGAGAGAAACAGAAAGCGTCTCGGGGTTACGGAAGTGTTTCGGGGAATACGGTGTAATACCTGGAAAATGATATATAGGTGGAAATTGTTTCCGGGGACCTAATATAAATAACAGAGGGCATAGATAATTATCTAGGAGTCCCTAATATTTATTTAGAGTCAATGGTGTTGTAGGATTGAAAGTAGGTCTAGAGGGGGGGGTGATTAGACTACTTGACCAAATAAAAATCTAGCATTTTCCCAATTTTATGTCTTGGCAGATTTTAACAACTTAGCACAAGTCAAGCAATCAACATACACATGCAATTTCTAAGAGTATAGCAGCGGAATGTAAAACATTGCATATGAAGATAAAGAGAGGGGTTTGGAAAGGCAAACGCAATGTAGACACGGAGATTTTTGGCGTGGTTACGATAGGTGGTGCTATCGTACATCCACGTTGATGGAGACTTCAACCCACTAAGGGTAACGGTTGGCGAGTCCACGGAGGGCTCCACTCACGAAGGGTCTATGAAGAAGCAACCTTGTCTATCCCACCATGGCCCTCGCCCACGAAGGACTTGCCTCACTTGGGTAGATCTTCACAAAGTAGGCGATCTCCTTGCCCTTACAAACTCCTTGGGTCAACTCCACAATCTTGTCAGAGGCTCCCAAGTGACACCTAACCAATTAGGACACACCACTCTCCAAAGGGTAATAGATGGTGTGTTGATGATGAATTCTTTGCTCTTGTGCTTCAAATGATAGTCTCCCCAACACTCAACTCTCTCTCACACAGATTTGGCTATGGTGAAAAGATGATTTGAGTGTAAAACAACTTGGTGAAGGCTAGAGATCAAGATTGTTGTGGTTGGATTCGAATGTCTTGGTCTCAACACATGAGTAGGTGGTTCTCTCTCAGAAAATGAATGCTGGAAGTGTAGGCACGTTCTGATGGCTCTCTCACAAATGGAGAGGAGGGTGGAGGGGTATATATAGCCTCCACACAAAATCTAACCATTACACACAAAAGAGCCAACTCGGTGAGACCGAATATTTGAACTCAGTGAAACCGAATATTTGAACTCGGTGAGACCGATTTAGTTCAAAATGTGAATGTTAGGATTTTCGGTGGGACCGACATGATCAATTCGGTGGGACTGATGAGCTAGGGTTAGGGAATAACCTCATCTCGGTTTGGCCGATTACTTCAATTCGGTGAGACCGATTTCAGTAACAAGCAAACAGAGAGTTGGCCAGGCAAACTCGATGAGACCGATCGCTCCTTTCGGTGATACCGAAACGTTACGAAAGGGAAACAGAGAGTTTGCACTGCGAACACGGTGGGACCGATCGCTCATTTCAGTGAGACCGAAACGTTACGAAGGGAAACAGAGAGTTTGCAATCCATCTTGGTGAGACCGAGATCCCTATCGGTGAGACTGAACTGATTAGGGTTTCTGGCTATGGCTATGTCAGGTGAACTTGATGGCGCTGGATGAATCAAATCGGTGGGGCCGAGTTTGACTTTAGGTTTTGGACATACTTGAAATTGAGAAGATGGTTGAGGGATTTGGAGCATATCACTAAGCATTTTGAGCAAGTAGACCATTAAGCAACACCTCATCCCCTTTTAATAGTATTGGCTTTCCTATGTACTCAATGTGATCCTGGATCACTAGAATAGAAATGAAGAGTCTTGAGCTTTTGCCAATATTTGTCCTTAGCATTTTGAGGGGTCCATATCTCTAGTCCATACCATGCCAATCATTGAACTTTCTGAAATAATCATCTTGAAAGGATATTAGTTCAATGAGCTATATGTTGTTATGAATTACCAAAACCATCCAGGGATTAGTTGCACTTTCAGGTGCCCTCTCTCTCTCCACCTCCCCTCTCTCTCATTCTAGTCATGATCTAGACTTGATCTAGTTCTAGTTTTCTCTAGTACACATAATAGAGAAGTCCCGTGAGTTCTGCTCTCCCTCCTCTAGGTCTTCGGCGACGTGAAATTGTGGCTGGTGAAGCGCTGCCAGATTCTGAAGCCCGTACGTGTGCAATTCGTAGCGAGAGTTTGTTTCCGGTCTTCTGTTTGAGGGATCGTTCATGAACAGTTTGAGTGACTTCATCAATGATCTACACAAACTCTTCTTCCGCTACAACTCGAAGTTGGTAACGATCCA
>NC_041389.1:706097050-706100929 GCF_002162155.2 Triticum dicoccoides | reverse complement strand
TCTAACCTTGTATGCATCTTCATAGTGATATGGGATCTTGATCATAAGGCGATTTTTTTTGTTTTCTACTACGTTCCCAACACTCACCTCCCACGGGGCTCACTCACATCAGGCTGGGTCTCCTAGACAGTGGTCTTCGGCCCGGGCCGGGTTGCGTTGTGGAGGAATGTTATGGTGGAGTAGCATGGGATTCCTCTCTAGGAGGAGAGGCTTGCAAAACAGAAGAAGGCCAAAGAGCAGGCTATCATGTTCATGAACCCATGCATGATCAATGCCACGATAAGGAAGTATTGGGAGCTCACTCGTGTGGAGATCATGGCCTAATCCGAGGTCTCTCTTGGGGGCGATGGTGGTGGCCGTGGCGATGGTGATAGTTTTCTTGGAGGTGATGGTGGTGGCCGTGGGCGTGGTGATGGTTTTCTTGGAGGTGATGAGCATGAAAGTGCTTGAGTACGTATAGTATGCCTTTGGTAGGGCTTGATACATGACATAAGACATACTATGTTGTGGTGATTTTGGGTCAAACTTGGTCACTATGGTGCCTTTTTGATGAAGTCTATGCATCTTCTAATTTGAATTGCTCGATTAGATGAACTATATACATGTTTATTATTGATCTGGTGTGTATGTTCAATTTGAATCATTCGAATGGATGATGAAATAGTATGCAATTATTTGAAATGTATATGACAAAGGCTAGAAGAATCGGTAAAAAAAAGTTTAGAAGTTAATTATAGGGGTTTGGCTAGGTCTGGCCGCCGTTTAACTCCTCAAATTATAAAGAATTAAGTATAATGAGACATACAAGGAATTGAGATATAAGGATAGGCTAGAGATGCCTTTAGATCCAACTCCTACGATGACCTTTGGCGGGTCAGATTTGTCATTTTCGGGCCTGAACCGGCAAATGTCACTTTTCTAAATAATCAAAGAAACAAGTCTTTATGTCGCCTCAGAGTGTTTTAACATAATGCAAGCATGTCGGGCAAACGTCTATATCCATTCAATATATGTACCAAAGATGTTCTTTTTCCTGTGTTGTTTGTGTTGCTTGGTATGTTGCATTCTTTATATAGTTTTATCGGCTGCACTGCAATATCATATGGCTGGCACTGCAGTATCGTCTTTGGACATCAGATAGAAGGCATTTGCATGGCTTCTAAGACTAGAGCTCGCCACGTTACCTCTGCGATCAGGAGGAAGACACGGTCGATGACATCCTCTTACAGTGTGTCTTCTCTCGTGAAGTATGGTCCTTGTGCTTTAGGAGAGTTGGAATTGATCTTTCGATCTCGCCCATGGTGTAGGACCGGTTGGAGACTTGGTGGTGGGTTACCCGCAAACGTATAGCCAAAATACACCGCAAAGGATACGACTCGTTCATTATCTTTAATATGCCGGAACATCTGAAAGCAGAGAAACAAATGGATTTTCTCACGATCTGATATTGCAAATGAATGGGGCAGCGCGGAGAAAATTATTGAAGAGCTCAGGTTATGGTTTGCGGCAGGAGGTAGAGGAGTCCAACACCTAGCTGAGTAGTAGTCCATATTTAGTGTGGAGTGAAGAGTTGGATGTGCTAATCGTCATGTGGTTTTAGCAATCTCTTGTAACTAATCTCTGCCTTATATCTATATCTATCTATACCTAACTAACAATAAAGGCTATTGCTTCTGATGGTATGTCATGAAAATTGCCCTTAAAATTGCCAATAATTACCCACTATGCCACCTGTAAAGTGAAAAAACAATATATTTCGCTGGATAGACTTTTTTTGGGGTTATATACAGCATGATCCCTAATTTTTGTCATCCACACAACTACCGCCCCACTCGACTACCCAGCCACACCCCTTTTTCTTTTTCACTTCTCTTTTTGGTGCAAATTCAGATGCTTTTTAACATAGTTATAACTTTCAAATCCTAATAACATGTTATACATGAAAACCCCTCAGAAAAATGTGTAGATTTCAAATATGCTATTATCTTGCATGTTAATAATTTTTAGAATTAAGTTTATGGTGCTTAATTAATATCTTCTTTATATGGGTATTTTGGAAAATCCTACAGTATTACATATGTTTATACCCCACTAGTAAGCGTGCACGTGCAACACACGTAAAATCACAGAAAAAAATTCTCAGTTATCCTAGTTAGGAAACAATTATTTCAAATCATAATTTGTATGAAATTATGCTTTTGCAGATATAGTTTTGAAATGGACTACAAGAACACGTTACATACAATAGTATGTTAGTCAATATTGTCACAAAGATTGACACTTAAGTAACACACATAGACAACATCTTGGCCATCAACTCTGGATCCATATACATCAAAATTTGAAAGTAAGTTAGACTTTGAGCATATTTCATTTATTATCATAACTCCGTTTTTTACGGAAACGACAAACCATGTGTATTTAACATTCGTATTTAACCATTATTTCTCCTTATCTCTTAAGTCTAATCATATTGATGCTATGCACCTTCAGTGTAAACCACTAAATCAGAAATCGTAGAAGCATTAATAAATTGGGCACACAATTAACCTCACAAAGATGCATCACTATGTATCACAATCTATAGATACAACTTGTGCTACCATGACTTTGTGTAACCACATCAATCTTTTGATACAAAGTAAGTGTGCACGTGCAACACACGTATCATATCTATGATTAAAACATTTTAGATCTTAATCTTGATCCAAGACAAACAACAAACATAGCCCAAGAATATCTCAAGTTTTCAAGTCTTGATTTCTTATATCATCATCATTGAATTCCAAGTCGATTAAAATGACGACCATTTTTTTCTAAAACATGTCATGTGAACATAAAGTCAAGTAGTGATAAGACTTTTTTGAAATACTTACACACCACAAAATAACAAGTATCATAATATGAAGCAAAATATACCTGTTCTGGATTGTCGGACACAATATCTCTCATGAAGTACTCCATGAAATTTAACATCCAGAGACCACAAGATGACTTACATGATTACATTTTTTTGATATGTTCAATAACAAATATCAATAAAGATCTCAATAGCTATCAAAATGATTATGACTGAACATTTTTCTAAACCCTTGTGACATATAAAAACATAGCACCCACACAGTCAAATCGGACACGCCCAATATTTTTTTTGACAACATCCGATGCTAATATAAGCCAAATGACCAAAAGGGCTATTGATAAAGAAAATGACATGGGCTCTCAGAAAAACTGACCTGGACAACGTTTATATTTTCTTAGAGGAACGCCTATGCTTATTAGTACTTGACCAAAAAGGCTTCGAGCAAAAAAGAAAAAAGAAAGAAAAAGAAGAGACACGCAGACACTTATTCCTTCACTCTCTCCCCACCACTCCCCATTCCATGGTGGCCGCCGCCCATTCTCCCCGCTGCCTGCTCTCCTCCGCACGCCGCGCCGTCGCACGCCGCCTCCTCCTCCTCCCCTCTGCCTCGCCCCGCCGCCTCCTCGCCGCACGACGGTCTCGCCTCGCCAGCAACCCCGCCGGTCTTCCCTAGATAAACTCTGCCGCTGCCATCCCCATGTCCTAGCGCAGATCTAGACGGGAGCTAGAGGGGCATGCTGGACACGATGCGGGAGCGGGCATATCATAGAGGACCGAGATCCAGTGCATCTACGTGCCCGCTGTCATTGTTGTCCCCCGTGCTTGGCTCCCACACTCGCTCCGGGTAGGCGCTCGCAGCTCGCCTACTGCTCGGCTGCTCTAGGTACTTGACGGACTCAGGTAGTCGCAATTGAATGCCAGCTTCTTAATCAGTACTCATAGTTTTTGTGTACCTATCATTTGTCAATTGAAGTTGGAATGAGATTCTAGTCTTATTTTACTAAATTGTGAGATTC
>NC_041389.1:706096011-706096841 GCF_002162155.2 Triticum dicoccoides | reverse complement strand
CATTACTCTGTAGTTAAAGCACAACGTCAGGCTGCAGCAGAAGCTTGAGGAATGCAGGGGCTAATGATAGTACTCATCAACCAAAATTACCGGCGTTGCCAACCATGCTTTGAACTTTCGGAGATCAAGCTGTACGGTTGTACAATGAAGATTTTTGGTAACTACCTCAACTCTCATGAGATGATTAGCTTAGAAAATCGAGATATTTTCTCATGAATTTCAGCTCTTCTGATGAGGCACATAGTTTTGTACTTGGGGTGCTCAGAAATAATAGGATGTTTTCTTTTTTATACATCTCGTGGCTTATCCTTGTGTCAGAACAGAAAGGAAAAAAGAATACTTGGTCTTTACATGGAAAGGACGCTCCTGTGGTTATTGTGATATCAAATTTTGCATAATTTCTTCTAATGTTTTATTTACTCTTTTACTGGCTTCCCTGTCTTTATTTGTGGTGCTTAGTTGCTCAACCTGGCATGCTCTGTTACCCAAGATGCAGTTTAAGGATTCAAGTGGCGATTGCAACCCAAAATGTTGCAAAGAATCTGCTACCAGAGGCTTCATTATGCACATCTTTTCTTTTTACAAAATGAAGTCTGATCTGCTGTCATCACATCAACACGTATGCCTACATCACCAATGTTTGTACAGCGACATTTATTCACAGACAAATGAAGATATTCTAAGGTTAGAATTCAACACCTGGTTTGTATCGTAGTTGGGTGACAGCAGATTGCACAGTGGCCTCTCGGCAGTGTGAAAATCCAGCAGAAGAAATCACCTGATCATATATTTGATTATACTTCTGATTGCTCAATCATATATAAAGAACA
>NC_041389.1:706092903-706093557 GCF_002162155.2 Triticum dicoccoides | reverse complement strand
GGTGCATGGCCGCGAGGGAACCGTCCAGGAAGGCGACGATGCGATGCAGGGATCGAGGCCGCCGTGCAGGGAGCCGACGGGGCTGCTGAGCTTCCTTTGGGGCGGTGGCGAGGAAAGGCAGGAGAGGGGCGAGGGAGACGATTAGGTTTAGATTCCTTTTTTTTCAAATTTATTAGATGGTTAGATTAGCGTGATTTGAGGGGCTGCGGAGGTGGGATGGAGAGTTTCATATTTTCGTCTGGTGGAGTAAGGTCAGTCCATGTAAACTGCTAAGCGCACACCAGATCTCAAATAAATTAATGATGGCTGTTAGATTGGGTCGTGTGGGCTTCATCTTGTGGTGGTGATGTGTCTGTGTACATTTTGTGGGGTGTACGTATGAAAGTTCTTGTTCGATTGTTTAATAGTAGTGGAGATGAAAGGAGGAGCGGCCACCCACTCGACGGTCCGGTGCAGGGTGGCAAGGGAGCCGGCAGGGAGGTGTCAACGCGGTGCATGGCCGCGAGGGAACCGTCCAGGAAGGCGACGATGCGATGCAGGGATCGAGGCCGCCGTGCAGGGAGCCGACGGGGCTGCTGAGCTTCCTTTGGGGCGGTGGCGAGGAAAGGCAGGAGAGGGGCGAGGGAGACGATTAGGTTTAGATTCCTTTTTTTT
>NC_041389.1:706084106-706092345 GCF_002162155.2 Triticum dicoccoides | reverse complement strand
TGTGTCTGTGTACATTTTGTGGGGTGTACGTATGAAAGTTCTTGTTCGATTGTTTAATAGTAGTGGAGATTTGAGGGGCTGCGGAGGTGGGATGGAGAGTTTCATATTTTCGTCTGGTGGAGTAAGGTCAGTCCATGTAAACTGCTAAGCGCACACCAGATCTCAAATAAATTAATGATGGCTGTTAGATTGGGTCGTGTGGGCTTTATCTTGTGGTGGTGATGTGTCTGTGTACATTTTGTGGGGTGTACGTATGAAAGTTCTTGTTCGATTGTTTAATAGTAGTGGAGATTACTCTTGTTTTTTTTTCTTTATATAGTTTTCAGAAAAAAGGCTGCGTGTGGTGCGACCGATGTTTACCCTATTTTTTGTGTGGGTGGATTTGCTGCATAGCCATCATGATTAGTGTGGGTCGGCGGCGGGGGTGACGACGGCCTCACGCCAGCACGTCGTCGGGCACAAGACCCACCGCAAGCCGCAGCCGCAATGGAATAGAAAAAGGAAGCAGCCGCGCTGCGCTGACCGCACGCTCCACCTGTTATTTCAACGCCCAGCCGGAGGAGGAGAAGGTGGTGAAGAAGGTGCTGTCATTGTCCCAGTCCGAGGGGGACGGCGCCACCGTCCGCCGGAGCATCGGCCGGTACGACACCAATCGCGATGAATTCTGAATTTCTCATTATGGGAAGCTGTCATTGACATCAGTCTGTCTCTTCTTGATGCTGCAGGCACGAGCTCCGGAACCTGGACCCGTTCCTCCTGCTCGACGAGTTCTCCGTCTCCAAGCCCGCCGGCTTCCCCGACCACCCTCACCGTGGCTTCGAGACCGTCACCTACATGCTCGATGTACGCATCCCAGCATGCTCTGCTTCTTCCATCTCGTGCTCTGTTCCACCATGTTGATACGGCCCGCAAGGTGTTTGCTGAAATGCTTTCTTGTCTTTTGGGTTTTGTGACGATGCAGGGGGCCTTCACCCACCAGGACTTCTCGGGGCGCAAGGGCACCATCAGGACCGGAGATGTGCAGGTGCGACCTACTCATCCAATTTGTTCAGACAAACCATCATCATTCATGCAGCTCTGGATCAACATTGAGAACTAACATTGCATCTGAATGCTCTGTTCCTCATCAGTGGATGACGGCGGGGCGCGGCATCGTGCACTCGGAGATGCCGGCGGCGGACGGAGTGCAGAAGGGACTGCAGCTCTGGATCAACCTCGCCTCCAAAGACAAGATGTATGTATCATGTCAATGGTTTTTTTGCATATGAACTCAACTTCTTTACATGACAATGATCAACCACTCACACACCAATTCTGCTTCTCTAAATGCCCATTCATCGATGCCAGGATTGAGCCAAGGTACCAGGAGCTCGAGAGCAAGGACATTAGCCAGGCCGAGAAGGATGGCGTGGCGGTGCGGATCATTGCGGGGCAAGCCTTTGGGGTGCGGTCGCCGGTCTACACACGGACGCCAACCATGTACATGGACTTCACAATGCAACCAGGGTCGCAGCTTCACCAGCCGATCCCCGAGGGCTGGAATGCCTTCGTGTACATCATCGAGGGGGAGGGCGTGTTCGGCAAGGAGGGCACGGCACCAGCGAGCGCGCACCACTGCCTCGTACTCGGCGCGGGGGATGGCCTCAGCGTGTGGAACCGGTCCGGCGCACCGCTACGGTTCGTGCTGGCAGCAGGGCAGCCGTTGAACGAGCCGGTGGTGCAGCAGGGGCCCTTCGTCATGAACTCGCGTGCGCAGATCCAGCAGGCCATGGAGGATTACTACTACGGCCGCAACGGCTTCGAGAAGGCCAGCCAGTGGAGCTCCGCCTGATTCTCGTCGGTGTCTCGCCGTGATGATGATCAACATCTGGTGCATTGTTGTGCAAAACATTGGGAAGGAAAGGGAAATTGAACTGTACCATTATATTGATGCCTTTGTGTAGAATAGCTGTCTTGTTTTTCTTTGATTCTCTTTTTACTTGTTTATAGAAAAGAGTGTACAATAAAAGTGTGTAATGAAGGGGAACTTAGTAATGATTGTTTTATCATAAAAGAGCAAACTGTTTAATCATAGATTTGGGCAAGCAGAACTAGGGGAAATAATTAATGGATTTCAAGTAGGGGACAAACAAGCTTCAGATTTCAAGTGGTGTTCCATGTTCCTGCCTTTCAGATTTGAACAGGTGAAAATGAATATGAGCCATCAAACCTTTGTTTGATCTTATCGGTCCATTGCTACTTGACGGCGTTATTCTCTCATCGTGCAGTGAGGATCATGAGGATGAAGCAGGCCGAGCAGAATGGGACCCTCAAGAGGAGATTGTCGAGCTCTGATGCTGGAGGCTGGTTGTGAGCCTGATGCTGTAGGAAGATGTGGGCGGCACAAGGACATGATGTTGTTCTATTCCATTGTATAGGCTATCGTGTAGTGATAAAATTGTGTTGGTGCAGATGGTTTTGAAGGACCTGTGTACAATGTATGGATCTGTTACAAAAATGCTGAAATTGAATTGTTTTTGCCAGCTGAAATTTAATTGTTTTTATCATGATGGTTTAGAAGATATGTATTTTCCGAATTTCCTGTCCTAAAAGGCTGACATATTTCATAGTCAAAGTTGAACTTAGCTCCTGGCCATCTTAATGAGGTTTTCTCAAGATAAAAACATCTATAGGATTGTACAGGATGAAATATCTAGGCATCTTATGCAGATATTGTGTTGTCTGAATTGAACTGAAATTATACCAATTTAATTACAAGACAAAAAAGACGGTATCATTGCTAAAGTCGTAGCTCATATATGAAGTTTTAGAAAAATGGTTGGACACGCGCCGATTCTGTAGATTTTTTTTAAACAGTGCAAGGGTTGAGGTCTGTCGATTTTATAAGATAGATAAAAAAACATAGTGACCCGATTTATAAGGAAAACTAGACCAAAAACCACAAAGCCTGATAAAAAAGACCAAGAAAAAAGAAAGACAAAAAAAGCAAAAAACAGGAAAAAAAACTAGAGCTTGGGGACAATGTATGGATCTTTTATAATAATGTTGAAATTAAATTATTTTTGTCAGCTGAAATTTAATTCTTGCCAATAGATTTTATTATATCTGGATTTCTGCCAGATTACATTAATCTTGTGAAACAATGTACAGAGCTATTATAGATGTTTGATAGCAATTCAGAGTGCTATTGTCGTGTATCATTGTTTGATGGAATTTCAGAGTGCTATTACCATGTATCATTGTTTGATGGGAATTCAGGGTGCTATTAAACTTAGTGTGGTGCGTGCGGACAGATTATTGGGTAGCATGTCTGACTGTCTGTTGCAGTGGTTTTGATGAGCTATATATACAAAGTCCTAGCTATCTTTGAGGCTGGGCTGTTTGTGGATGTTACAGAATTTTTATCATGATGGTTTAGAAAATATATGTATTTTCGGAATTACCTGTCCTAAAAGGCTGGCATATTTCATAGTCAAAGTTGAGCTTAGCTCTTGGCCATCCTAATGAGGTTTTTTCAAGATAAAAACATCTATAGGATTGTATAGGATCATCTAGGCATCTTATGCACATATTGTGTTGTCTGACTTGAACGGAAATTAGACCAATTTAATTACAAGACAAAAAAGATGGTATCTTCGCTAACGTTGTAGCTCATTTATAAAGTTTTAGAAAAATGGATTTATTGGACATGCCGATTCTGTAGATTTTTAAACAGTGCAAGGGTTGAGGTCTGTCGATTTTATTAAGATAGATAAAAGAACATAGTGACCCGATTTATAAGGAAAACTAGACCAAAAACCACAAAGCCTGGTAAAAAAGACAAGGAAAAATCAAAGACAAAAAAAAGCTAAAACAGAAGAAAAAAAGACACTAGAGCTTGGGGATAGGGGACTAGAGGAAACACACACGACCTCAAGGAACATTGTATGTTGATTTTGTAGATTAAAAGATACAAAAAAACATTAAAAAACGCATAGCAAACCAGAGAAACCAAACAATCACATTTTTTTAACACATCCATCAAACTGAAGATTTCAAATAACACCATGTTGACGGTTGGCACAAACTTCGGAGGAGGGTGTGGTGCACACTTCGAAAGAGGGGGAGATGCATGCACAGTCAGGGAGGACCAAGTGAAGCCAACAACATTTGATAGATAACCCATGATTTCTGTTGGTAGAACTTCGGTTTTGGATGACGATCATTCATGCATATGAAACCTATGCTATGTTTAAATGTGAAATTGTATACTTGAAATGTATTGAAGTGTGTAAAGTTGAATGAAACGTTTGGTCCATATTTATGCTAAACTTAACATCAATTAAAGTGTATATGCGCGTGCGCGCACACATGAGGAATAGAAGAGAGACAATTATAAATGTTGAAGTTTTTAGGGAAACTCACTTTGTTGACCATGCCTCTTTTTAGGAATCTACTGGAGCTGCTCTAAATGTAAAGGACAACGCGAGACTTGGTATCTATGGTGGGATAGACGTAAACTGGTTCATGAAGGAAAGTCTCAAGATGCACATCAAACTTCGATGGGGGCTCGTGCTATAACGGCAAACTATGTTAATGCACACTCCCCTAAGGCAACCAGTAAAACAAGGGGATGGAGTACACCTCCTATGTGTTTTGTGAAACTAAATGTTGATGCTTCCTTTGATCATGATCTGCTTAGGGGCACGGCAGGGGCTGACCTCAGATATGACAAAGGAAGGTTCATTGTTGGCGAAAATTGGAGGGTTGAATTGTGTGCCAATGTATTAACAACAGAAGCACTAGCTCTAAGGTTTGGCTTAATTCTTGCACAGAAGGCGGGTTGCAATCGCCCTATTTGTCAACTCTGATAATATGGAAGTGATTGACACAGTGAAAAATGGAGGACAATCGGCGGCAGCGGCAGCGGCAGTGTTTGACGATTGCTATTTTATGGCATGTGATTTTTCTGTTACTAGGTTTGAACATTGTAGCAGGGAAGCAAATAAGGTTGCTCATGAACTTGCAAGGCTAGCGAAATTTTCCGAGACTAGGGATTGGTGTGAGGAGCCTATGGGTGATATTGTATCTTTTCTTATTATTGATGATCTAACTTTTATATCTAATTAATAAAGTGTAAAGTTTATTTCAAAAAAAGATGTAACTAGGTTTAAAGGTTGTCTTATTAGGAATCTACTAGAGTTGCTCTAAATGTTAGATGCCACACATGCCGTCCATACATCCACGGCCGAGTTGGTCTCCTCCAAGTCTTGCTCAAACAGACTAGAGAGCGATGCATCTCTCGGGAGAGGCTAGGTCTCCCATTTTTCTCTCCCAATCGGCCAGACTACTACTCTCTCCCACGTTATCTATTTTTCTCTCCTCGAAGAACATGCACACATGTTGGGGTGCTACCACAATATTTCTCTTCTCCTACCCTCCAAGTTTAAATGGGAAGGGGTGTATACCAAGGGCTCATGACTCCGGTGAGCGGTGGTAGCTGTAGAGATAACTAATGAGGAGTGGGTAGAAGGATGACACATCGTGTTAGGATGCGCAAGGTATGCATGGCCTGCACGGCGAGAAAGTAATGTGACATGAAGAAAGAAACCACGACATGCGATTGGAGCTTGAGTTTGTAGCACCATCGAGCTCTAGGGAGATGATGGGACTATGGAGAATTGGTTCAGGTCATTTGAATCAACTCCTCATGGAACTTTTGCAAGTCAGATTAGTTGTCATCGAGCCTGAATCGATAAAGATTGCTTTTCTCAAATAGTGAAGTTTTTATGTTGCCTTGAGTGTTTGAACATGTTGCGAGGATGTGAGGTGTTTGTTGTCTAAAGATGAGACATGTTGCATTTATTCTTTCTTTTAGAGAAAAAGCTTATAGCTCAGACTTTATAAAATAAAGCCGCACATGGCAAAGTCAGCCAGAAAACACATTAAGGCATCAGACAACAAAATGCCAAAGTCAAAATGAGAGACTTGCAATAACACTGACAAAAAGCTAAATGTAGATATGGTCTGTATGGCAGCCTCCAAGACCGAGAAACAATAGGTAAGATGGATTAGAAGGAAGGAGGCTATTGGCGGTAGAGTGAATCATGGCGATCACCAGGATAATTCCATCAGCGTCCTTAGCTTTAACAAGCAGTTTCGACTACTATAAAAAGGCCACCATTTTAAACAGGCAATCAAATGGATGGTTAGGGCAACATGTTCAATGTTAACTTTGTTATGGGTGGTCCAAAGCGACCCAGATTGTGTGGAAAATACCATTCATAAGACAAGATAAATTATTCAAGAGACAATAGCAAGAAGAGGAAAGAGTTGAGCAAAATTATATGGGGTTCCATCGGACATTCAGCCACGACCGAACACTACTCCAAAAGAATGTTGCCTAGACACATCTAAGAAGAATAACCATGTCTTCATTCTCTCCCCAAGGAGAACATGCCACACCTAGCATACCATTACATTTCAAAATATGATCACTCGAGACGGCTTGCACATTTTTTTTATCTTAGGTGTTATATGAGCCAACCAAACCCCTAAAATTTTACGAGTATGCCTGCTCTGGACAAGTCTGGGATATAGAGCTTTAATGCAGAATTTATGAGAGGATGAGCGGGGCCAAAGTAGGCGGTCATTTTAGACTGAGGAAGAAGGGAAAAGGGTAGTAAGGATTACCACTTAACTAATTATTTTGGTGAAAGCGAGCAGCGGAAAGCAAGGTCCCAGTTATTTTGACAAAGCCCATAAATGGTAATCTCTGGATTCGCATAAGGCCAGGGTAGAGCATATTAAGGGGGGCATCCTGATGCCACCAGTCTAGTTGGAACCGAGTGGCAACACCATTGCATGACGTGGGATCTAAATTCATCTCTAACCTTAACAATTGCTTTGCAAAAATCATGAGCCCCCTCTAGAGTTAGCATTGAGGTATTTTATTCCTGATGGAAGTGTTGATGATGACCAGTTCCCAAGGATTTTTGGGCTTGCACATGTGCTTCTACTTAAGCAACCTATACTTCTTTCTCTTATCATCAGAATTCCTATTGGAAGTGCTTGTCAAACCCCACATGATTGCCCTCTAGGAGAGATAAAAGCCCATAGTGAACATGTGCAAAAGCTCGGAGGGCAAGCACTAATTAATACAACTTTACCCCCGAGGTTAGCAATATGAAGATAATTCTTAATCAAAATGATAGTGACGTCGGCCATCTCAGCATCCAACTTATAGTTAAACATAAGGGGGAGATGGATCACCTTGCCGGAGGCCCATATCATTTGCAAAATAAGGCCTCATGACGCTGTTAATGCACATAGTGGTGTGCCTGCCCCAAACTTGTTGCACAATGCGATGAACATATTAACGCCTTTGATGGGGATTCCAGACTTTGATGTTGTATGGATTGAATATGTGTGGCATATGTGTTTTTCGTCGTTTGTCTATGTTGTTTCATATGTTGGTTTTTTCTTTTCATGCTTGGGGAGTTGCGACCTATTTTTTAGGACAACGCTAACGCCCACACGTGTGGTGGGAGTCAAACCCGTCCACATGCCCTATAACATACAGACTACGCCATGTCACCGCATGCATGCATGTGGAAATATTTTTGGATTTTCAGTTTTTAAAATGTTTTATCTCTTAAATGAAAATTCGATTGAAGATTCGTTTTCACCACTAAATCCCTCGCGACGAGATCTTAAAAACTAGATCTCATATCAATATATTTTGACGAAATTTTTTTTGGTTAAAAGTTGCCATGTCTATTGCACATGAATTGCCATGATGTTTACACTAAAGTTGCCATGTTATGTTTCAGCTATTTTCTTCTATATTAAAAAGTAAATTTTGACATATTATAAAATGAAGAATTAAGAACTAGACTTGCCATGCACCATAAACTAAAATTGCCATGATACATACACTTAAAATTGCCATGGTTCATGCAAAAAAATATTTTCATGGTCAAAGTACTGGATTTGCCATCATCAAAACCTAAAATTGCCATGATCTACAAACTAAAATTGCCACATGGCAACTTTAGTTTAGCACCATGGCAACTACAGTGTAAACACCATGGCAACTTTTGGGCACAATTTCTTTTGTCAAAACATATCAACGTGGGTCTAGTTTTGAAGATCTCGTTGAGACGATTTAATGGTGAAAATTGATTTTTAATTCGCTTTTTTAATTAGGAGATAAAACACTTTTAAGTCAAAAACCAAAGAGATTTCTGCTGATGTCATC
>NC_041389.1:706082901-706083790 GCF_002162155.2 Triticum dicoccoides | reverse complement strand
GAAAGACAACAAGTGAAAAAATAGACATGCCATATGGCAATCCTAAGCCTTAGCCTTGCATCTTCAATGGTTTGCTCATTTGCTTTAACGTCACCTAGATCAAATGTGCTCATTTGATGGACTAGAATCCATGCTATTTTTTCACTAGCTTTAGATTGATTGCGATAGAAATTTACGATGATAGAGCCAGATTCAGGTTGTAAAACCAGTTCCACTGTAGAATGGATAAATTATATCCTATTCATGACTATACATACACAATTTACAATTCATTTAGTCAAAAGTATGTCATCAATGCATAAGGCCTAGTGATGATAAAACAAGTCTATGCAGATAAGCTGATTATATTCCATCTAAACGTATCTAAACGCGGAAACTTTGTAATATATCTTCTAAAAAAATATATAGCAGTAGTATCCAGATCAAAGATTGTACAATATACATCAGCGAAGTATACTAACCAAACAATATCCTTGCATCATTCCATCATCGCGCAGTCACGGGGCGTAGGCGCGCAGCGTCACATCGCCGGCGGCCATCGGTTTTGGTTGCAACCTTGTCGATTCAGTGCCACTTTTTTCCTCCACGGCCCTAGACTTGCAGCTCATCACTGCGTCCAGTCTGCCGGCAAGGCGGCAACGTGCCCGTGGATGGGCGTCTGCCTGTCACGGCATCCTCTTCCCTTCGCCCCTTCTCGATGGAGGCGCGATGGAGAGATCTGATCAGGAGCCAACACTTGCAGGTTTTAGTTGCGATTACAGATGCGGTTTGGAAACGAAGAGGTTAGCATCTAGAAATACGTGACTGTGTGGGTAGTCGTGGCTGCGTGCGGCCGGCAAGCCTGCAACCAATAAGCTTCACTTGTCCTCCACGATGGGCTTTTATTCCC
>NC_041389.1:706074493-706082743 GCF_002162155.2 Triticum dicoccoides | reverse complement strand
GTAGGGAGCTCCTATCCGCCCCTAACTGCGGCAGAATGTCGAGGGCACGCACAGGGCGGTGCCCTGACTGGGCCGGCCAATGTGGCTGCGAAGAAACTACTCCCTCCGTTCCATAATGTAGTGCCTATAGATTTTTTCAAAAGTCAAACATTACAAACTTTGACCATATCTATAGAGAAAAATAGGTACATCTAGAATACCAAATGCACATAAATGGATACATCGTAAGTTATATTTTCAGAATGTACATGTTTGGTATTGTAGATGTAGACAGTTTTCTCTATATACTTGGTCAAAGTTGGCAAAGTTTGACTTTCATAAAAATTTATAGGCACTATGTTGTGGAATGGAGGGAGTACAATGCTCCAAGCAGGATTCGATCGCAAGACCAACTGCTTCACGATGAGTACTCATACCACTTGCGCTGCCGAGCTAGGTGTTTTAATAGACAACGCAAATACCTAAGAATCGAATCAAGCGCCGATACGAACATTTTTCAAATTTTGAACACGAAATATTTTTTGGAAAAAAAGTGAATTCCGATGAAACTGCGAACACTTTTAGAAATTTATATATTTGGAAAAACTCAAACATTTCGAAAAACACAAACAATTTCTGGAAATGGAAACAATTTTTAAACTCCCCCAAAAAATTGAAAAAACAAACAATTTTTCAGAAAACTAGAACATTTTTTGAATGGCAAAACAGTTTATGGATACGCAAACATTTTTTAAAAAATGTGAAATTTTCTGAAACTCCCGAACAAAATTTGAAAACACCAAAAAAATTGAAACTCCAAAACAAAATTAGAAACACGAACATTTTTTGAAACTCCAAAACAATTTTTAAAAGCCTAGAAGAAAATTTGAAAACATGAGCTTTTAAAAAAAATGTGAACAATTTTGAAACAGGAATTTTTTTTAAGGGACAATTGCATTTTTACCCCTAGTTGGTTCCTACCCACGGGTTTTGCCCTTACTTTTCGAGCTTGCTCAGTTTTGCCCTTATTTTTTCCATCGAGGTCCCTCGAATGCCCTTTGACCGTTTGACCAAAACTTTGAAAATTCATAACTAATTCACATGAACTCAGAAAAATGCAAATAAGATATTAAAATGTTCAGATAAACATTACCTTTATGGGCATATCATTTGCATTCAGGACAAAAGCATCGTTTAAACTACCCGAGGTAATTAATGTTATTAACATTATTAAAAATAAATAGGTAAAAACAATATTTTTTCCGTGAATAAAAATTATATACAAATGTAGGTGATGTTTTCTGAACATCCTGATACCTTATTTGCATTTTCCTGAGTTCGTATCAACTTGTTATGAAGTTTCCAAATAATGGTCAAAGTCGTTAGAACATTCATAACAAGTTGATACAAACTCTGAAAAATGCAAATAAGTTATCAGGATGTTCAGAAAACATCACCTACATTTGCATGTAATTTTTATTCATGAAAAAAATATTGTTTATACCTATTTATTTTTAATAATGTTAATAACACTAATTACCTCGGGTAATTTAAATGATGCTTTTGTCTTGAATGCAAATGATATGCCCATAAAGGTAATGTTTATCTGAACATTTTGATATCTTATTTGCATTTTTCTGAGTTCATATGAACTAGTTATGAATTTTCAAAGTTTTGGTCAAGCAGTCAAAGGGCATTCGAGGGATCTCGACAGAAAAAGTAAGGGCAAAACTGAGCAAGCTCAAAAAGTAAGGGCAAAACCCGTGGGTAGGAACCAACTAGGGGTAAAAATGTAATTGTCCCTTTTTTTAAACTCCCGAACAAAATTTTAAACCCCAATTTTTTTATAAAATTTGATACAATTTTCGAAATACTGAACAAAATTTGAGAAGTAGTGAAATTTTGAACAAATTTTGAATTTATGAACAATTTTTGAAAATCACGAACTTTTATAAAAGCGAACATTTTCTAAATTTCTGAATAAATTTGAAAATGGAAACTTTTTTTAATTTTTTTGAACGATATATGATAAATGCAAACGTTTTTTGAAATTTAAGAACATTTTTTGAAAAACACAAAAAAGGAAAGAAGAAAGAGAAAAGAACACGAAAAAGGAGAGAAAAGATAAAACAAACAGAAAAAAAAGAAAGAAAGAAAAACGAAAAAAAGGGGGAAAACCGGTTCAGGAACCTACTAGAAGGTTCCCAAAACCGGGAAAACCGGCTGGAACCTTCCAGCAGGTTTCCAAAACCGGGATCGCTGGAACGCTTCTAATGGGCCGGCCTGTCTGGGTCGATCGCGAGGAAGACTATGCGATTGCCCGACATTTTGACGCAGAGTGCGTCGTATAGGAAATTCCCGTTGCGTACACATACAGAATATAAAAAAGTAGCGATTAACTGAAGCCATCGAGGGACGGGGCGAGCGTTAGGGGGGTCTAGCCCCCGCTCGACAAATGTGGATTTGTTGCATAGCCATAATTATCGTGGGGCTGCGGCATGGTGACGAGTGACGACCGCCGCGCGCCAGCACGTCGTCGTCGCCGTCGTCCACCCACCTGCTCCCGAAGCCGAAGCTGCCGCAGCCCCTTTGAAAAAGATTAAAAGAAAGAAAGCAGCCGCGCGCGCGCACCACCAACCTGGTCAACGACCATCATCCCGACCGCCATTTATATACCGCCCGCATCCACCATGATCCAGCACCTCACCTCACCTGACCTCACAGCGACGAAGATGCTGAGGCAGCACCTCCCCTATTTCAACAGCAGCCGTCGTGTTCCTCTTGCGTCTAGAAAGACAAGCTCAAGCTCTAGAAGTAGCGCCAACAACACCAGACCTTTTCTGTGCCTAGCCCTGTTGCTCCTCCTGATTCTTGTTGTGGCCGCCGTCTTCTTGTTCCCACCAGCGATCATGTCTTCCTCTTCCTCGTCGTCGTCGTCGGCCGCGGCCGTGCCGTTTCAGAGCCCGAGGAAGGTGGTGAAGAAGGTGCTCTCGTTGTCCCAGTCCGAGGGCGACGGCGCCACCGTCCGCCGGAGCATCGGCCGGTACGACACCAATCCCTCTCTCAACCGCGCAAAAAGGGATGAATCAACTCTGAATTTCTGATGGGGCGCTGGCGTTGACCTTTGTTTATCTTTTCTTGATGCTGCTGCTGCAGTCATGAGCTCCGGAGCCTGGACCCGTTCCTCCTGCTCGACGAGTTCTCCGTCTCCAAGCCCGGCGGATTCCCGGACCATCCGCACCGAGGCTTCGAGACCGTCACCTACATGCTCGATGTACGCATCCATGCTCTGCTTCTTCCATGTTGATACTGCCCGCAAGGTGTTTGCTGAAATGCTTTCTTGTCTTTTGGGTTTTGTGACGATGCAGGGGGCCTTCACCCACCAGGACTTCTCTGGCCGCAAGGGCACCATCAGGACAGGAGATGTGCAGGTGAGACCCAATTTGTTCAGAAAAAACCACTTGACCCATTCTATTTTGACTTGAGAACTAACACTGCATCTGAATGCTCTGTTCCTCATCAGTGGATGACTGCGGGGCGTGGCATCGTGCACTCGGAGATGCCGGCATCCGACGGCGTGCAGAAGGGCCTGCAGCTGTGGATCAACCTCGCTTCCAAGGACAAGATGTATGTATCTACTATCTAAAAACACATCATATGAATCATAGGAAGTCAACTTCTTTACCATGCAATGACCAATCACTCGACACTAATTGCTCTAACAACGCTAGGATCAAGCCGCGGTACCAGGAGCTCGAGAGCAAGGACATCAGCCAGGCCAAGAAGCACGGTGTGAAGGTGCGGATCATCGCCGGGGAGGCCTTCGGGGTGCGGTCGCCGGTCTACACACGAACACCGACCATGTACATGGACTTCACAATGCAACCAGGGTCGCATCTCCACCAGCCAATCCCTGAGGGCTGGAATGCTTTCGTGTACATCATCGAGGGGGAGGGTGTATTTGGCAAGGAGGGGGCCGCGCCGGCGAGCGCGCACCATTGCCTTGTGCTCGGCGCCGGCGATGGGCTCAGTGTGTGGAACCGGTCTGGCGCGCCGCTGCGCTTCGTGTTGGCTGCAGGTCAGCCGTTGAATGAGCCAGTGGTGCAGCAGGGGCCCTTCGTCATGAACTCTCGTGCCCAGATCCAGAAGGCCATGGAGGACTATTACCACGGCCGCAACGGCTTCAAGAAGGCCAGCCAGTGGAGCTCCACTTGAGCCTGATCAGTTTGTCGATGTGATGATGATCGACGTCGCCGTGCATTGTCGGGCAAAGGATTGGGAGGGAAATTGAAATTGCATTGTACCATCATATTGATGCCTTTGTGTAGAGTGCAGTGCTAGTCGTGTATATCTTCGATTTGTTTTTTTACTTGTTTATAGGAAAGAATGTGATACAATAAAAGTGTGTAATGAGGAGTAAGTTAGTAATCATTGTTTCATCATAGATTTGCACACGCAGATCAAGGATAAATAATGGGTGTATTTAATGTGCTTCAGATTTGAACAGGTGAAAATAATTTAAATAAATATGAGCCACCAACCCTTTGTTTGATCTTATCAGTCCATTGCTTATTGATAGCATTATTTCTCTCATGATGCAGTGAGGATCATGACGATGAAGCAGGCCGAGCAGAACAAGACCCTCAACATGAGGCTGCCGAGCTCTGAAGTCTGGAATGGAAATCACTATTGCACATGAAAACTATGACTCCTAACCTTGTACCTCCCCCGTTCCTAAATATAGTGATTCCACTACGGACTACATACAGAGCAAAATGAGTGGATCCACACTCTAAAGAACGTCTATATACATCCGTATATAGTCCGCATTGAAATCTCTAAAAAGACTTATATTTAGTAACGGAGGGAGTACAATGCAGATGTTGGGGGACTGGCTGTGAGCCTGCTGTTGTAGGAAGATCAATTTCGCGGATTCTTGTATGCATATGCTTGCTGGGGGCGGCACAAGGACATGATGTTGTTCTATTCTAATGTATAGTGTAGTGATGAAATTGTGGATGCAGATGGTTGCAAAGGATCTGTGTACAATGTATGGATCTGTTACAATAATGCTGAACTTAATTGTTTTTGTCAGCTCAAATTTAATTGTTGCCACCAGATTTTATTATCTCTGGAATTCTGCCAGATTACATTGATCTTGTGTTTGATAGTTATTATAGATGTTTGATAGGAATTCAGAGTGCTATTGTCGTTATCATTTGTTTACGGAAATTTAGAGAGATCCTGATCATTATTGATAGCAACGCAGAGTGCTATAATCATAGTGTACTGCGTGCAAACAGTTTGGGTAGCATGTCTGTTGCAGTGGTTTCGATCAGCTATATCATGAACTAATTAAAGAGTCATAGCTATCTATGAGGCTGAGTTGTTTGCCCGTGTTTCAGAATTTTTTGAATGCTGGTTTAGATGATATGTATTTTCCGAATTGCCTATCCTAGAAGGCTGACGTATTGGATAGTCAAAGCTGAGCTTAGCTCTTGCCATCTTAATGAGGTTTTCTCAAGATAAAAACGTCTATAGGATTGTATATGATGAAATATCTAAGGCATCTTATGCCGATATTGTGCTGTCTGACTTGAACTGAAGCTAGACCAATTTAATTACAAGACAAAAAGGACAGTATCTTCGCTATTGTAGCTCATTTATGAAGTTATAAAAAATGAATTTATTGGACAAGTTGACTCTGTAGATTTTTTAAAGAGGTACAAGGGTTGAGGTCTGTCAATTTCATTAAGATAGAAAAAACATACTTACCTGGTTCATAAGGGAAACTAGACCAAAACCCACAAAGCCTGGTAAAAAGACCAAGAAAAAATCAAAGAAGAAAAAGAAAACCAGAAAAAGACACTAGAGCTTGGGGATAGGGGACTAGAGGAAACACACACGACCTCAAGAAACGTAATGTGTTGATTTGTAGATTAAAAGATAAGAAAAATATATTTAAATAACGTAGAGCAAACCAGAGAAACCAAACAATCACATTTTTTTAACACATCCATCAAATTGAAGATTTCAAATAACCCATATGTATTTTCATGGCAAAGACAAGACACCATGTTGACCGGTGGCACAACTTCGAATGAGCGAGCGGTGTACACTTCGAACGAGGAGGAGATGCACAGTCGGGGAGGACCAAGTGAAGCCAACGACATTTGATAGATCGTGCATGCTTTGCTTTCGGTAGAACTTCGGTTTTGGATGACGATGGTTCATGCGTATGAAACCTATACTATGTTTAAATTTGAATTTTAAATTTTAAATTATATATTTGGAATGTATTGAAGTGTGGAAAGTTGAATGTGAAATGTTTAGTCCATATTTATGTGAAATTTAACATCAATTAAAGTATTTTTTGTCTGAATGTAATTAAAGTGTATATGCACACGCACCCGCACACAGGAGGAAGAAGAGAGACAATTATAAATGTTGTAGTTTTTAGGGAAACTCACTTTGCACACTAGCTTTAGAGCCTTAAAAATGTAAAAAACAATGTAACGAGGTTTAATGGTTGTTTTTTTAGGAATCTACTAGAGCTGCTAAATGTTAGATGCCACATTCGTACATTGACGGACGAGCACTTCTTGATCTCCTCCAAGTTTCCCATGTGAGTGCTTCTCTTTGCTGGTATACAACTCCCCATCTTTCTCCCCTTAGCTTGCTCAAACAGACTAGAGAGCAATGTATGTCTCCGATGAGGCCACATCTTCCAATTTTCTCCCCCAATCGGCCAAACTACTACTCTCTCCCACGTTATATATTTTTCTCTCCATGAAGAGCATGTTGGGGAGTTGCGATAGTTTTTCTCTTCTCTCCTATCCTCCAAGTTTACAAGGGAAGGAATGTATACCAAGGGCTCATGGCTCTGGCGAGCGGTGGTGGCTGCACAGAAGATATACTGATGAGGAGTGGGTAGTAGGATGAGGCATCATACTAGCAAGCGCAAGGCATGCATGGCCGGCAAGACGAGAGAGTAATGAGACACGAAGAAAGAAAACATGACATGTTGTTGGAGCTTGAGATTGTAGCACCATCGAGCTTTGGGGAAACGATGGGACTATGGAGAATTGGTTTGGATCATTCGAATCGACTCCTACTGAGTCTTTGGCGAGTCAGATTCGTTGTCATCAAGCCTGAATCAAAAAAGACTGCTTTTCTCAAATAGTGAAGTTTTTATGTTGCCATGAGTGTTTGAACATGTTCCAAGCATGTGAAGTGTTTGTTGTCTAAAGATGAGACATGTTGCATTGATTCTTTATTTTAGAGGAAAGGCTTACATGCACTTGTGAGAAAGCTCAAAGGACAAGCGCTGATTAACATAACTTTACCCCAAGGTTAACTGGTAGTATGAAATTGTTCTTCTTGATCAAAATGATAGTGACATCCGCATAATTGAAGGTGAGAAACCGCCCAAGGATCAGGTGAGTGGCCACTCCATGGAGATGCCCAACCGAGCAAGCAACATCCAACACAAAGTTAAATAAAAGGGGAAGATGGGGTCACCTTGCCAGTACCCTGCCATTAGCAAAAAACGGGCATATATAGACGGCACCCTCAATGCTCCTCATATGTGCGTGGACGCGACCGGTCAGTGACCGGACATGAGAGAGAAGGAAAACAGTTACCCAATCGGACTCCTCATATCATCCCTATACGTTCGGGCTCTCCGCGAATCCTCATATTGAGGACAAATGTAGGGAGGATAGAGGGCTCGTGGACATGCCCAGTCAGTCCGCCACGTAGGACGCTGTTGGGGAACGTAGCAGAAATTCAAAATTTTCCTACGAGTCACCAAGATCTATCTATGGAGAGACTAGCAACGAGAGAGAGGGGAGTGCATCTACATACCCTTGTAGATCGCTAAGCGGAAGCGTTCAAGAGAACGGGGTTGAAAGGAGTCGTACTCGTCGTGATCCAAATCACCGAAGATCCTAGTGCCGAACAGACGGCACCTCCACGTTCAACACACGTACAGCCCGATGACGTCTCCCGTGCCTTGATCCAGCAAGGGGAGAGGGAGAGGTTGGGGAAGACTCCGTCCAGCAGCAGCACGACGGCGTGGTGGTGGTGGAGGAGCGTGGTACTCCAGCAGGGCTTCGCCAAGCACCGCAAGAGACGAGGAGGGAGAGGGGTAGGGCTGCGCCAACAGGAGAAGAACTTCGTGTGTTGGGCTGCCCCTTTGCCTCCACTATATATAGGGGGAGAGGGGGGGGGCTGCTCCCCCACCTAGGGTTCCACCCTAGGGGCGGTGGC
>NC_041389.1:706046785-706074077 GCF_002162155.2 Triticum dicoccoides | reverse complement strand
ACCAGCCCACCTGGGGCTGGCCCCCTCCCACACTTGGCCCATGCTGCCCTCCGGGGATGGTGGCCCCACTTGGTGGACCCCCGGGACCCTCCCGGTGGTCCTGGTACATTACCAATAAAACCCAAAACTTTTCCTGTGACCAAAACAGGACTTCCCATATATAAATCTTTACCTCCGGACCATTCTGGAACTCCTCGTGACGTCCGGGATCTCATCCGGGACTCCGAACAACATTCAGTAACCACATACAAACTTCCTTTATAACCCTAGCGTCATCGAACCGTAAGTGTGTAGACCCTATGGGTTCGGGAACCATGCAGACATGACCGAGACGTTCTCCGGTCAATAACCAACAGCAGGATCTGGATACCCATGTTGGCTCCCACATGTTCCATGATGATCTCATCGGATGAACCACGATGTCGAGGATTCGATCAATCCCGTATACAATTCCCTTTGTCTAGCGGTATTGTACTTGCCCGAGATTCGATCGTCGGTATGCCGATACCTTGTTCAATCTCGTTACCGGCAAGTCTCTTTAATTGTTCCGTAACACATCATCCCGTGATCAACCCCTTGGTCACATTGTGCACATTATGATGATGTCCTACCGAGTGGGCCCAGAGATACCTCTCCGTTTACACGGAGTGACAAATCCCAGTATCGATTTGTGCCAACCCAACAGACACTTTCGGAGACACCTGTAGTGCACCTTTATAGCCACCCAGTTATGTTGTGACGTTTGGTGCATCCAAAGAATTCCTACGGTATCCGGGAGTTGCACAATCTCATGGTCTAAGGAAATGATACTTGACATTAGAAAAGCTTTAGCATACGAACTACGATCTTTGTGCTAGGCTTAGGATTGGGTCTTGTCCATCACATCATTCTCCTAATGATGTGATCCCGTTATCAACGACATCCAATGTCCATGGTCAGGAAACCGTAACCATCTATTGATCAACAAGCTAGTCAACTAGAGGCTTACTAGGGACATGGTGTTGTCTATGTACCCACACATGTATCTGAGTTTCCTATCAATACAATTATAGCATGGATAATAAACGATTATCATGAACAAGGAAATATAATAATAATAACTAATTTATTATTGCCTCTAGGGCATATTTCCAACAGTCTCCCACTTGCACTAGTGTCAATAATCTAGTTCACTCGCCATGTGATTAACACTGACAGGTCACATCGCCATGTGACCAACATCCAAGAGTTTACTAGTGTCATTAAACTAGTTCACATCACCATGTGATTAAGACTCTATGAGGTCTGGGGTTTGATCATGTTTTGCTTGTGAGAGAGGTTTTAGTCAACGGGTCTGCAACATTCAGATCCGTATGTACTTCGCAATTCTCTATGTCATATTCTAAATGCTGCTTCCATGCTCCACTTGGAGTTATTCCAAATGGTTGCTCTACTATACGTATCCGGTTTGCTACTCAGAGTCATTCGGATAGGTGTTAAAGCTTGCATCGACGTAACCCTTTACGCCGAACTCTTTATCACCTCCATAATCGAGAAACATGTCCTTATTTACTCCAAGGACAATTTTTGACCGCTGTACAATGATCCCCATTCCTGGATCATTCTTGTACCCCTTGACTGACTCATGGCAAGGCACACTTCCGGTGCGGTACACAGCATAGCATACTATAGAGCCTACGTCTGAAACATAGGGGACGACCTTCGTCCTTTCTCTCTCTTCTGCCGTGGTCGAGCTTTAACTCTTAACTTCATACCTTACAACTCAGGCAAGAACTCCTTCTTTGACTGATCCATCTTGAACACCTTCAAGATCATGTCAAGGTATGTGCTCATTTGAAAGTACCATTGAGCGGTTTTTGATCTATCCTCATAGATCTTGATGCTCAATGTTTAAGAAGCTTAATCCAAGTTTTCTATTGAAAAACACTTTTCAAATAACCCTATATACTTTCCAGAAATTCTACATCATTTCTGATCAACAATATGTTAACAACATATACTCATCAGAAATTCTATAGTGCTCCCACTCACTTCTTTGGAAATACAAGTTTCTCATAGACTTTGTATAAACCCAAAATCTTTGATCATCTCATCAAAGCGTACATTCCAACTCCGAGATGCTTACTCCAGTCCTTAGAAGGATCGCTGGAGCTTTGCATATTTGTTAGCGTTCTTTAGGATTGACAAAACCTTCTGGTTGTATCACATACAGCCTTTCCTCAAGGATATCATCGAGGAAACAATGATTTGACATCCTATCTGCAAGATTTCATAAATCATGCAGTAATTGCTAATATAATCCCAACAGACTCTTAGCATCGCTACGAGTGAGAAAGTCTCAACGTAGTCAACTCCTTGAACTTGTCGGAAAACTTAACGACAAGTCAAGCTTTCTTAATGGCGATACTTACCATCATTGTCCGTCTTCCTTTTAAAATCCATCTGTACCCAACGGCCTTACGACCTTCAAGTATTTCTTCCAAAGTCATGGATCCTTTCTCGGATTTTATGGCCTTGAGCCATTCGTCGGAATCCGGGTCCACCATCGCTTCTCCATAGCTCGTAGGTTCATTGTTGTCTAGCAACATGACCTCTAAGACAGGATTGCGTACCACTCTGAAGTAGTACGCGTCCTTGTCGACCTACGAGGTTTGGTAGTGACTTGATCAGAAGCATCATGATCACTATCTTCAGCTTCCGCTTCAATTGGTGTAGGTGCCACATGAACAACTTCCTGTGCCTTGCTACACACTGGTTGAAGTGATGGTTCAATAACCTCATCAAGTCTCCACCATCCTCCCGCTTTGGGTTCGAGCTCATCAACCTGAAACCTTTTTCACATAAGCGTCGCAGCCTCAAACTTTTAAGAAACGACAACTTAGGTTTCTCCAAACCATAGTTCAAACGGTGTCGTCTCAACGGAATTACGTGGTGCCCTATTAAAGTGAGTGCGGTTGTCTCTAATGCCTAACCCATGAAAGATAGTGGTAATTTGATAAGAGACATCATAGTACGCACCATATCCAATACGGTGCAACTATGATGTTCGGACACGCCATCACACTATGGTGTTCTAGGCGGTATTAATTGTGAAACAATTTCCACAATGTCTTAATTGCGTGCCAAAGCTCGTAACTCAGATACTCATCTCTATGATCATATCATAGACATTTTATCCTCTTGTCACGATGATCTTTAACTTCACTCGGAAATTACTTGAACCATTCAATAATTCAGACTTGTGTTTCCTCAAGTAAATATACTCAACATCTATTCGAATCATCTGTGAAGTAAGAACATAACAATATTCACTGCATGCCTCAGCACTCATTGGACTGCACACATCAAAATGTGTTACTTCCAACAAGTTGCTATCTTGTTCCATCTTACTGAAACCGAGGCTTTTCAGTCATCTTGCCCATGTGGTATGATTTGCATATCTCAAGTGATTCAAAATCAAGTGAGTCCAAACAATCCATCTGCATGGAGTTTCTTCATGCGTATACACCAATAGACATGGTTCGCATGTCTCAAACTTTTCAAAAACGAGTGAGTCCAAAGATCCATCAACATGGAGCTTCTTCATGTGTTTTACACCAATATGACTTACATGGCAGTGTCACAAGTAAGTGGTACTATCATTACTATCTTATATCTTTTGGCATGAAAATGTGTATCACTACGATCGAGATTCAATAAACCATTCCTTTTAGGTGCAATACCATTGAAGGTATTATTCAAATAAACAGAGTAACCATTATTCTCCTTAAATGAATAACCGTATTGCGATAGACATAATCCAATCATGTCTATGCTCAACGCAAACACCTAATAACAATCATTTTAACACCAAACTCGATGGTAGAGGGAGCGTGCGATGCTTGATCACATCAACCTTGGAAACACTTCCAACACATATCGTCAGCTCACCTTTAGCTAGTCTCCATTCATTCCGTAGCTTTTATTTCGAGTTACTAACACTTAGCAACCGAACCGGTATCTAATACCCTGGTGCTACTAGGAGTACTAGTAAAGTACACATTAACATAATGTATATCCAATATACTTCTATCAACCTTTCCAGCCTTCTTATCTACCAAGTATCCAGGGTAATCCTGCTCCAGTGGCTGTTCCCCTTATTACAGAAGCACTTAGTCTCGGGTTTAGGTTCAACCTTGGGTTTCTTCACTGGAGCAGCAGCTGATTTGCCGTTTCATGAAGTATCCCTTCTTGCCCTTGCCCTTCTTGAAACTAGTGGTTTCACCAACCATCAATAATTGATGCTCCTTCTTGATTTCTACTTTCGCGGTGTCAAACATTGTGAATACCTCAAGGATCATCATATCTATCCCTGATATGTTATAGTTCATCACGAAGCTCTAGCAGCTTGGTGGCAATGAGTTTGGAGAAACATCACTATCTCATCTGGAAGATCAACTCCCACTCGATTCAAGTGATTGTTGCACTCAGACAATCTGAGCACAAGCTCAACGATTGAGCTTTTCTCCCTTAGTTTGCAGGCTAAGAAATCGTCGGAGGTCTTATACCTCTTGACATGGGCACGAGCCTGAAATCCAAATTTCATCTCTCGAAACATCTCATATGTTCCGTGATGTTTCGAAAATGTCTTTGGTGCCTCAACTCTAAACCGTTTAACTGAACTATCACGTAGTTATCAAAACGTGTAAGTCCGATGTTCACAACATCCACAGACGACGTTTGGGGTTCTGCACACTAAGCGATGCATTAAGGACATAAGCTTTCTACTGATCGCATAATCGCTACTGTCAACTTTCAACTATATTTTCTCTAGGAACATATCTAAAACAGTAGAACTAAAGCGCGAGCTATGACATAATTTGCAAAGGGCTTTTGACTATGTTCAGGATAATTAAGTTCTGAAGGAAATATGCCCTAGAGGTAATAATAAAGTTATTATTTATTTCCTTATGTCATGATAAATGTTTATTATTCATGCTAGAATTTTATTAACCAGAAACATAATACATGTGTGAATACATAGACAAACATAGTGTCACTAGTATGCCTCTACTTGACTAGCTCGTTAATCAAAGATGGTTAAGTTTCCTAACCATAGACATGAGTTGTCATTTGATTAATGGGATCACATCATTAGGAGAATGATGTGATTGACATGAACCATTCCGTTAGCCTAGCACTTGATCGTTTAGTATGTTGCTATTGCTTTCTTCATGACTTATACATGTTCCTATGACTATGAGATTATGCAACTCTCGTTTACCGGAGGAACACTTTGTGTGCTACCAAAGGTCACAACGTAACAGGGTGATTATAAAGGAGCTCTACAGGTGTCTCCAAAGGTACATGTTGGGTTGGCGTATTTCGAGATTAGGATTTGTCACTCCGATTGTCGGAGAGGTATCTCTGGGCCCTCTCGGTAATGCACATCACTATAAGCCTTGCAAGCAATGTGACTAATGAGTTAGTTACGGAATGATGCATTACGTAACGAGTAAAGAGACTTGCCGGTAACAAGATTGAACTAGGTATTGGATACCGACGATCAAATCTCGGGCAAGTAACATACCGATGACAAAGGGAACAACGTATGTTGTTATGCGGTTTGATCGATAAAAATCTTTGTAGAATATGTAGGAGCCAATATGAGCATCCAGGTTCCGCTATTGGTTATTGACCAAGAATAGTTCTAGGTCATGTCTACATAGTTCTCGAACCCGTAGGGTCCGCACGCTTAAGGTTTCGATGACAGTTTTATTATGAGTGTATGAGTTTTTATGTACCGAAGGAGTTCGGAGTCCCAGATGAGATCGGGGACATGATGAGGAGTCTTGAAATGGTTGAGACGTAAAGATCGATATATTGGACGACTATATTTGGAGTTCGGAAAGGTTCCGAGTGATTCGGGTATTTTTCGGAGCACCGGAGAGTTACGGTAATTCGCCGGGGAGTATATGGGCCTTATTGGGCCATACGGGAATAGAGGAGAGAGGCCGAAGGAAGGAGGCGCGCAGCCCCCCTCTGGTCCGAATTGGACAAGGGGTGCGGGCCCCTTTTCCTTCCTCCTCTCCCCCTCTTTCCCCTTCTCCTACTCCAACAAGGAAGGAGGGAGTCCTACTCTCGGTGGGAGTAGGACTCCCCTTGGCGCGCCCGCTCCTAGGCCGGCCGCCCCCTCCCCCCTTGCTCCTTTATATACGGGGCAGGGGGGCACCTCTAGGCACAACACAAGTTGATCTACGGATCGTTCCTTACCCGTGTGCAGTGCCCCCCTCCACCATATTCCACCTCGGTCATATCGTCGCGGAGTTTAGGCGAAGCCCTGCGCCGGTAGAACATCATCATCGTCACCACGCCGTCGTGCTGACGGAACTCATCCCCGAAGCTTTGCTGGATCGGAGCCCGGGGATCGTCATCGAGCTGAACGTGTGCTGAACTCGGAGGTGCCATACGTTCGGTGCTTGGATCGGTCGGATCGTGAAGACGTACGACTACATCAACCGCGTTGTCATAACGCTTCCGCTTACGGTCTACGAGGGTACGTGGACAACACTCTCCCCTCTCGTTGCTATGTCATCACCATGATCTCGCGTGTACGTAGGAATGTTTTTGAAATTACTACGTTACCCAACAGTGACATCCGAGCCTAGGTTTTATGCGTTGATGTTATATGCACGAGTAGAACACAAGTGAGTTGTGGGCGATACAAGTCATACTGCTTACCAGCATGTCATACTTTGGTTCGTCAGTATTGTTGGTTGAAACGGCCCGGACCGACATTACGCGTACGCTTACGCGAGACTGGTTTTCCCGCCGTCCTTTGCACACAGGTGACTAGCGGGTGTCTGTTTCTCCAACTTTAGTTGAACCGAGTGTGGCTACGCCCGGTCCTTGCGAAGGTTAAAACATCACTAACTTGACGAACTATCGTTATGGTTTTGATGCGTAGGTAAAAACGGTTCTTGCTCAGCCCGTAGCAGTCACGTAAAATTTGCAACAACAAAGTAGAGGACGTCTAACTTGTTTTTGCAGGGCATGTTGTGATGTGATATGGTCAAGACGTGATGAGATCTAAGTTGTTGTATGAGATGATCATGTTTTGTTGAAGTTATCGGCAACTGGCAGAAGCCCTATGGTTGTTTCTTTGTTGCATAAGATGCAAGTGCCAAATAATTGCTTTACTTTATCGCTATGCGATAGCAATAGTTGCAAGAGCAATAGTTGACGAGACGACCATGTGACGACACATTGATATAGATCAAGATGATGAAGATCATGGTGTCGTGCCGGTAACGATAGAGATCATGACAGTACTTTGGAGATGGAGATCAAAGGCGCAAGATGATCATGGCCATATCATGTCACATATTTTGATTGCATATGATGTTTATCTGTCATACATCTTATTCTGTTTTGTTTGACGGTAGCAATATAAGATGATCTCTCACTAATTATCAAGAAGTGTTCTCCCTGAGTATGCACCGTTGCGAAAGTTCTTCGTGCTGAGACACCACGTGATGATCGGGTGTGATAGGCTCTACGTTCAAATACAACGGGTGCAAAACAGTTGCGCACGCGGAATACTCAGGTTAAACTTGACGAGCCTAGCATATAACAGACATGGCCTCGGAATACGGAGACCGAAAGGTCGAGCGTGAATCATATAGTAGATATGATCAACATATTGATGTTCACCGTTGAAAATACTTCATCTCACGTGATGATCGGACATGGTGTAGTTGATATGGATCACGTAATCACTTAGAGGATTAGAGGGATGTCTTTCTAAGTGGGAGTTCTTAAGTAATATGATTAATTGAACTTTAATTTATCATGAACTTATTCCTGGTAGTATTTTGCAAATTATGTTGTAGATCAATAGCTTGCGTTGTTGCTTTCATATGTTTATTTTTATATGTTCCTAGAGAAAATTGTGTTGAAAGATGTTAGTAGCAATGATGCGGATTGGATCCATGATCTGAGGTTTATCCTCATTGCTGCATAGAAGAATTATGTCCTTAATGCACCGCTAGGTGACAGACCTATTGCAGGAGCAGATGCAGACGTTATGAACATTTGGCTAGCTCAATATGATGACTACTTGATAGTTTTGTGCACCATGCTTTATGGCTTAGAATCGGGACTTCAAAGACGTTTTGAACGTCATGGACCATATGAGATGTTCCAGGAGTTGAAGTTAATATTTTAAACAAATACCCGAGTTAAGAGATATGAAGTCTCCAACAAGTTCTATGGATAAAAGATGGAGGAGAATCGCTCAACTAGTGAGCTTGTGCTCAGATTGTCTGGGTACTACAATCGCTTGAATCAAGTGGAGTTAATCTTCCAGATAAGATAGTGATTGACAGAATTCTCTAGCCACCATCACCAAGTTAGTAGAACTTTGTGATGAACTATAGTATGCAAGGGATGACGAAAACGATTCCCAAGCTCTTCGTGATGCTAAAATCGACGAAGGTAGAAATCAAGAAAGAGCATCAAGTGTTGATGATTGACAAGACCACTAGTTTCAAGAAAAGGGCAAAGGGAAAGAAAGGGAACTTCAAGCAGAATGGCAAGCAAGTTGTCACTCCCGCGAAGAAGCCCAAAGCTGGACCAGAGCCTGAAACTGAGTGATTATACTGCAAAGGAAATGGTCACTAGAAGCGGAAATGCCTTGAATATTTGGTGGATAAGAAGGATGTCAAAGTGAACAAGGGTATATTTGATATACAGGTGTTTGATGTGTGCCTTACTAGTGATTATAGTAGCCCCTGAGTATTTGATACTTGTTCGGTTGCTAAGATTAGTAACTCGAAACAGGAGTTACATAATAAACAGAGACTAGTTGAGGGGAAGTGACGATGAGTGTTGGAATTAGTTCCAAGATTGATATGATCATCATCGCACACTCCCTATACTTTCGAGATTAGTGTTGAACCTAAATAAATGTTATTTGGTGTTTGCGTTGATCATGAATATGATTTGATCATGTTTATTGCACTGCGGTTATTCATTTAAAATCAGAGAATAATTGTTCTTCTGTTTAAATGAATAAAACCTTTGATGGTCATACACCCAATGAAAATAGTTTGTTGGATCTCGATCGTAGTGATACATATATTCATAATATTGATGCCAAAAGATGCAAAGTTGATAATGATAGTGCAACTTATTTGTGGCACTGCCGTTTGGGTCATATCGGTGTAAAGTGCATGAAGAAACTCCATAAAGATGGATTTTCGGAATCACTTGGTTATGAATCATTTGATGCTTGCGAACCGTGCCTTTTGGGCAAGATGACTAAAACTCCGTTCTCCAGAACAATGGAACAAGCTACTGACTTATTGGAAATAATACATACCGATGTATGCGATCCAATGAGTGTTGATGCTCGTGGCAAGTATCGTTATTTTCTGACCTTCACAAAATGATTTGAGCAGATATGGGTATATCTACTTGATGAAACATAATTCTGAAATAATTGAAAGGTTCAATGAATTTCAGAGTGAAGTGGAAAAATCATCGTAACAAGAAATTAAAGTTTCTACGATCTGATCGCGGAGACGAATATTTGAGTTACGAGTTTGGTCTTCAATTAAAACAATGTGGAATAGTTTCACAGCTCACGCCACCTGGAACACCACAACGTTATGGTGTGTCCGAACGTCGTAACCGCACTTTATTGGATATGGTGCAATCTATGATGTCTCTTATCGATTTTACCACTATCGTTTTGGGGTTGTGCATTAGAGACAGCTGCATTCACGTTTAAAAGGGCACCATCTAAATCCGTTGAGATGACACCGTATGAACTATGGTTTAGCAGTAAACCTAAGCTGTCGTTTCTTAAAGTTTGGAGTTGCGATGCTTATATGAAAAAGTTTCAACCTGATAAGCTCAAACCCAAATCGGAGAAGTGCGTCTTCATAGAATACCCAAAGTTAACTATTGGGTACACCTTCTATCACAGATCCGAAGACAAGTTATTCATTGCTAAGAATGGATCCTTTCTAGAGAAGGAGTTTCTCTCAAAAGAAGTGAGTGGCAGGAAAGTAGAACTTGATGAGGTAACTGTACCTTATCCTGAATTGGAAAATAGTTCATCACTGAAATCAGTTCCAGTGATTCCTACACCAATTAGTGAGGAAGCTAGTGATGATGATCATGAAACTTCAGATCAAGTTACTACAGAACCTTGTAGGTCTTCCAGAGTACAGTCCACACCAAGGTGGTGCGGTAATCATGTTCTGGAAGTCATGTTACTAGACCATGATGAACCTACGAACTATGAGGAAGCGATGATGAGCCCAGATTCCGCGAAATGGCATGAGGCCATAAAATCTGAGATATGATCCATGTATGAGAACAAAGTATGGACTTTGATTGACTTGCTCGATGATCAGCAAGCCATGTTAAATAAATGGATCTTTAAGAGGAAGACGAACACTGATAGTAGTGTTACTGTCTACTAAGCTCGACTTGTTGCGAAAGGTTTTAAACAAGTTCAAGGTGTTGAATACGATGAGATTTTATCACTCGTATCGATGCTTAAAAGTCTGTCCAATTCATGTTAGCAATTGCCACATTTTATGAAATTTGGCAAATGGATGTCAAAACTACATTCCTTAATGGATTTATTAAAGAAGAGTTGTATATGATACAACCAGAAGGTTTTGTCAATCCTAAAGGTGCTAACAAAATGTGCAAGCTCCAGCGATCCATCTATGGACTGGTGCAAGCATCTCAGAGTTGGAATATACGCTTTGATAAGTTGATCAAAGCATATAGTTTTATACAGACTTGCGGTGAAGCCTGTATTTACAAGAAAGTGAGTGGGAGCACTACAACATTTCTGATAAGTATATGTGAATGACCTATTGTTGATCGGAAATAATGTAGAATTATTCTGCAAAGCATAAAGGAGTGTTTGAAAGGAGTTTTTTCAGAGAAAGACCTTGACAAAGCTACTTACATATTGAGCATCAAGATCTATTGAGATAGATCAAGGCACTTGATAAGATTTTCAATGAGTACATACCTTGACAAGATTTTGAAATAGTTCAAAATGGAACAGTCAAAGAAGGAGTTCTTGCCTGTGATGCAAAGGTGTGAAATTTGAGTAAGACTCAAGACCCGACCATGGCAGAAAATAGAAAGAGAATGAAAAGTCATTCCCTATGCCTCAGTCATAGGTTCTATAAAGTATGCTATGCTGTGAACCAGACCTATTGTATACCTTGCTCTGAGTTTGACAAAGGAATACAATTTTGATCTAAGAGTAGATCACTGGACAACGGTTAAGAATATCCTTAGTGAGGACTAAGGAGATGTTTCTCGATTATGGAGGTGATAAAAGAGCCCGTCGTAAAAAGTTACAACGATGCAAGCTTTTACACTGATCCAGATGACTCTAAGTCTCAATCTGGATACATATTGAAAGTAGGAGCAATTAGCTAGAGTAGCTCCATGCGGAGCATTGAAGACATAGAATATTTGCAAAATACATACGGCTCTGAATATGACAGACCCGTTGACTAAACTTCTCTCACAAGAAAAACATGATCACACCTTAGTACTCTTTTGGGTGTTAATCACATAGCGATGTGTACTAGATTATTGACTCTAGTAAACCCTTTGGGTGTTGGTCACATGACGATGTGAACTATGGATGTTAATCATATACATATATGAATATTGATGTTAAATCACATGGCGATGTGAACTAGATTATTGACTCTAGTGCAAGTGGGAGACTGAAGGAAATATGCCCTAGAGGCAATAATAAAGTTATTATTTATTTCCTTATATCATGATAAATGTTTATTATTCATGCTAGAATTGTATTAACCGGAAACATAATACATGTGTGAATACATAGACAAACATAGTGTCACTAGTATGCCTCTACTTGACTAGCTCGTTAATCAAAGATGGTTAAGTTTCCTAACCATAGACATGAGTTGTCATTTGATTAATGGGATCACATCATTAGGAGAATGATGTGATTGACATGACACATTCCGTTAGCCTAGCACTTGATCGTTTAGTATGTTGCTATTGCTTTCTTCATGACTTATACATGTTCCTATGACTATGAGATTATGCAACTCCCGTTTACCGGAGGAACACTTTGTGTGCTACCAAACATCACAACGTAACTGGGTGATTATAAAGGAGCTCTACAGGTGTCTCCAAAGGTACATGTTGGGTTGGCATATTTCGAGATTAGGATTTGTCACTCCGATTGTCGGAGAGGTATCTCTGGGCCCTCTCGGTAATGCACATCACTATAAGCCTTGCAAGCAATGTGACTAATGAGTTAGTTACGGAATGATGCATTACGTAACGAGTAAAGAGACTTGCCGGTAACGAGATTGAACTAGGTATTGGATACCGACGATCAAATCTCGGGCAAGTAACATACCGATGACAAAGGGAACAACGTATGCTGTTATGCGGTTTGACCGATAAAGATCTTTGTAGAATATGTAGGAGCCAATATGAGCATCCAGGTTCCGCTATTGGTTATTGACCAAGAATAGTTCTAGGTCATGTCTACATAGTTATCGAACCCGTAGGGTCCGCACGCTTAAGGTTTCGATGACAGTTTTATTATGAGTTTATGAGTTTTGATGTACCGAAGGAGTTCGGAGTCCCGGATGAGATCGGGGACATGACGAGGAGTCTCGAAATGGTCGATACGTAAAGATCGATATATTGGACGACTATATTCGGAGTTCGGAAAGGTTCCGAGTGATTCGGGTATTTTTCGGAGTACCGGAGAGTTACGGGAATTCGCCGGGGAGTATATGGGCCTTATTGGGCCATACGGGAATAGAGGACAGAGGCCGAAAGGAAGGAGGCGCGCAGCCCCCCTCTGGTCCGAATTGGACAAGGGGTGCGGCCCCCTTTTCCTTCCTCCTCTCCCCCTCTTTCCCCTTCTCCTACTCCAACAAGGAAGGAGGGAGTCCTACTTGGCGCGCCCGGTGGGAGTAGGACTCCCCTTGGCGCGCCCCCTCCTAGGCCGACCGCCCCCTCCCCCCTTGCTCCTTTATATACGGGGGCAGGGGGGCACCTCTAGGCACAACACAAGTTGATCTACGGATCGTTCCTTAGCCGTGTGCGGTGCCCCCCTCCACCATATTCCACCTCGGTCATATCGTCGCGGAGTTTACGCAAAGCCCTGCGCCGGTAGAACATCATCATCGTCACCACGCCGTCGTACTGACGGAACTCATCCCCGAAGCTTTGCTGGATCAGAGCCCGGGGATCGTCATCGAGCTGAACGTGTGCTGAACTCGGAGGTGCCGTACGTTCGGTGCTTGGATCGGTCGGATCGTGAAGACGTACGGCTACATCAACCGCGTGGTCATAACGCTTCCGCTTACGGTCTACGAGGGTACGTGGACAACACTCTCCCCTCTCGTTGCTATGTCATCACCATGATCTCGCGTGTACGTAGGAAATTTTTTAAAATTACTATGTTACCCAACAAGTTCATCTAATGAACTCCCACTCAGATAGACATCCCTCTAGTCATCTAAGTGATTACATGATCCGAGTCAACTAGGCCGTGTCCGATCATCACGTGAGACGGACTAGTCATCATCGGTGAACATCTTCATGTTGATCGTATCTACTATACGACTCATGCTCGACCTTTCGGTCTCTTGTGTTCCGAGGCCATGTCTGTACATGCTAGACTCGTCAAGTCAACCTAAGTGTTTCGCGTGTGTAACGTAAGAATCTATCACACCCGATCATCACGTGGTGCTTCGAAACGACGAACTTTCGCAACAGTGCACAGTTAGAGGGAACACTTTCTTGAAATTTTAATGAGGGATCGTCTTATTTACTACCGTCGTTCTAAGCAAATAAGATGAATAAACATGATAAACATCACATGCAATCAAATAGTGACATGATATGGCCAATATCATATTGCTCCTTTTGAACTCCATCTTCGGGGCTCCATGATCATCATCGTCACCGGCATGACACCATGATCTCCATCATCATGATCTCCATCATCATGTCTCCATGAAGTTGTCTCGCCAACTTATTACTTCTAGTACTATGGCTACCGGTTAGCAATAAAGTAAAGTAATTACATGGCGTTGTTCAATGACACGCAGGTCATACAATAAATAAAGACAACTCCTATGGCTCCTGCCAGTTGTCATACTCATCGACATGCAAGTCGTGATTCCTATTACAAGAACATGATCAATCTCATACATCACATATTATTCATCACATTCTTGTTGGCCATATCACATCACATAGCATACCCTGCAAATACAAGTTAGACGCCCTCTAATTGTTGTTTGCATGTTTTACATGGCTGCTATGGGTTTCTAGCAAGAACGTTTCTTACCTACGCAAAACCACAATGTGATATGCCAATTGCTATTTACCCTTCATAAGGACCCTTTTCATCGAATCCGATCCGACTAAAGTGGGAGAGACTGGCACCCGCCAGCCACCTTATGCAACAAGTGCATGTCAATCGGTTGAACCTGTCTCACGTAAGTGTACGTGTAAGGTCGGTCCGGGCCGCTTCATCCCACAATACCGCCAAATCAAGATTGGACTAGTAACGGTAAGCATATTGAATAAAATCAACGCCCACAACTACTTTGTGTTCTACTCGTGCAAAGAATCTACGCAATAGACCTAGCTCATGATGCCACTGTTGGGGAACGTAGCAGAAATTCAAAATTTTCCTACGAGTCACCAAGATCTATCTATGGAGAGACTAGCAACGAGAGAGAGGGGAGTGCATCTACATACCCTTGTAGATCGCTAAGCGGAAGCGTTCAAGAGAATGGGGTTGAAAGGAGTCGTACCCGTTGTGATCCAAATCACCGGAGATCCTAGTGCCGAACGGACGGCACCTCCGCGTTCAACACACGTACAGACCGATGACGTCTCCCGTGCCTTGATCCAGCAAGGGGAGAGGGAGAGGTTGGGGAAGACTCCGTCCAGCAGCAGCACGACGGTGTGGTGGTGGTGGAGTAGCGTGGTACTCCAGCAGGGCTTCGCCAAGCACCGCAAGAGACGAGGAGGGAGAGGGGTAGGGCTGCGCCAACAGGAGAAGAACTTCGTGTGTTGGGCTGCCCCTTTGCCTCCACTATATATAGGGGGAGAGGGGGGGCTGCGCCCCCACCTAGGGTTCCACCCTAGGGGCGGCGGCCAGCCCAAGATCCCATCCGGGGGGGGGGGGCAAGGGGGGAGAGGGGAAACTTGCCCCCCAAGTTAGGTGGGTGCGCCCCCTCCCCAAACCCTAGGCGCCTTGGGCCCTTGGGGGGGGGCACACTAGCGCACCTAGGGCTGGCCCCCTCCCACACTTGGACCATGCTGCCCTCCGGGGATGGTGGCCCCACTTGGTGGACCCCCGGGACCCTCCCGGTGGTCCCGGCATGTTACCGATAAAACCCGAAACTTTTCCGGTGACCAAAACAAGACTTCCCATATATAAATCTTTACCTCCGGACCATTCCGGAACTCCTCGTGACGTCCGGGATCTCATCCGGTACTCCGAACAACATTCGGTAACCACATACAAACTTCCTTTATAACCCTAGCGTCATCGAACCTTAAGTGTGTAGACCCTACGGGTTCGGGAACCATGCAGACATGACCGAGACGTTCTCCGGTCAATAACCAACAGTGGGATCTGGATACCCATGTTGGCTCCCACATGTTCCACGATGATCTCATCGGATGAACCACAATGTCGAGGATTCGATCAATCCCGTATATAATTCCCTTTGTCTAGCGGTATTGTACTTGCCCGAGATTCGATCATTGGTATGCCGATACCTTGTTCAATCGCGTTACCGGCAAGTCTCTTTACTCGTTTCGTAACACATCATCCCGTGATCAACCCCTTGGTCACATTGTGCACATTATGATAATGTCCTACCGAGTGGGCCCAGAGATACCTCTCCGTTTACACGGAGTGACAAATCCCAGTATCGATTTGTGCCAACCCAACAGACACTTTCGGAGACACCTGTAGTGCACCTTTATAGCCACCCAGGTACGTTGTGACGTTTGGTGCACCCAAAGCATTCCTACGGTATCCGGGAGTTGCATAATCTCATGGTCTAAGGAAATGATACTTGACATTAGAAAAGCTTTAGCATACGAACTACGATCTTTGTGCTAGGCTTAGGATCAGGTCTTGTCCATCACATCATTCTCCTAATGATGTGATCCCGTTATCAATGACATCCAATGTCCATGGTCAGGAAACCGTAACCATCTATTGATTAACAAGCTAGTCAACTAGAGACTTACTAGGGACATGGTGTTGTCTATGTACCCACACATGTATCTGAGTTTCCTATCAATACAATTATAGCATGGATAATAAACGATTATCATGAACAAGGAAATATAATAATAATAACTAATTTATTATTACCTCTAGGGCATATTTCCAACAGACGCGGCCCACCCCGACCCACATTTTTTATTTCATTATTCTTTCTTTTCCTTCTTTCTCTTTATCTTCACCAATCATGTACAAGTGGCCGGACATATGAGGAAATGAGGAGTGTGGCTGCATGGACGGACAAATAGGGGGTGTTTAGGGGGTCAGATTTCATAAGTCCGGCTGTAGATGCTCTAAGGGCTCACGACACCGTTAATCCAAGTAGTGGTGTGCCCGCCACAAACTAGTTGTGTAATGGGATGAACATACCCTTGGTTAACGCCTTTGATGGAGATTCTTGCGCAAAGTGTTTTTTACCGGTTCCGGTATGTGCCGGTTGTTCTCTCACCAATAGCATGCTGCCAACTCAAAAGGTGTACATTTGTATTCCTCTGTTTTCTCTATTTAAGTCGCGGTATTTCACCAGACTAGGCCGACCATGCACATGCAAAGGACACATGCATGGTCCGGCTTCTCCCTTTTCACTATTTAGATTGTTCATATCTTCAAAACAAAAATTCCGTTTTCAAAACTTCGTATGTATTTGAACTCCTGGAGCCAAGACCTTTAGAACAAGATCAATCTTGAACACATTAAAACATGTTTAAATTCACCGTTTGAAAAGAGTGAAATCAGCTTTCTGAAAATAGTGAAATACGATCTTTAAATTGGGTAAAACCATTTTTTTTAAATAAGTGAAATATGTCTTTCATACACATGACACTTTTTTGGGTGTGAAATACGTGAAACATGTTATTTCGGAATTTTGAAACTAGTCATGTAAAACATGTATCATTTCAAACCTTTTTAAAAAATGAGTGAAATCTGTTTTAAGAAACAAGTGAAATTGTTTTTTGAATTTAGTCAAATCAGTTTTTTTTTGAAATATTTGAAATCAGTTTTTTGCTTTGAGTGAAATCAATTTCTAAACGAGTAAAATCAGGTTTTCGCACTGACTGAAAACCATTTTGAACTGAAATGAAATCTGTTTTCTCAACTTAGTGAAATTATTTTTCTTAAATGCGCGACATCAGTATTTCCAGATGAGTGAAATCATTTTTTTTACATAGTGAAATGAGTTTTTTGAAATGAGTCAAATCAGTTTTACGAAATTAGTGTAGCCAGTTCTTTAAAACGAATGAAATGTGTGAAATCCGTGTTTAAATTGAGTTAAATTTGTTTTTTGACACGAGCGTAATCTGTTTTCTTAAATGAGTGAAATATGTGTTTCGGAATAAGTGAGATAAGTGTTTCAAAATGAGTGAATTTAGCTTTTTGAAAGGAGTGAAATCACCTTTTCGAAAATGAGCGAAACTAGTTCTTTGAAATGACTTAAATATGTATTTTTGATACGAGTGAAATCAGCGTTTTAAAATGAATAAAATTAGTTTTCCAAAATGAGTTAGTTGTATTTTAGAATGAGTTAAATCTGTATTTTCAAATGACTCAAATTTGTTTTCTTAATTGTGAAGTCAGTTGTTTAGACATAGTGAAACGAGTTTTTTGAAATGATTTAAATCCATTTTTTAAAACGCCAAACTGAATGAAACGGTAACATTCAAACTATGCTAAAATATATTGAATATTGGTCTTGTCTTAAAGATCTTGTCTTCAGGAATTCAAATATATAAAAAGATTTAAAAATAAAACAATTATTTAGAAGATATCAATCATTTAATAGCTAACAAGAAAGTAAAATGTTAGTATTATAGGCCGATAGAGTGGTCTGGGAGTACACATGCATATTACATGGAAAGGTTGTGGGGGCATGTTTTCATGTATTGGTCATGTGGTGTCAGGCTAGTATAGAGATGTACTTCAGCCCACAAAAGGATTTCTTCGTTTATTAGTCAAAGGATAGTGTGCATCTTTATGTTAACATGGGCGGCGGTAAATTTACTTATGCGGAGATTCTAGACATTGATGTTCCATGAATTGAATATATGTGGCATATGTGTTTTTCGTCAGTTGTCTATTTTGTTCCATATATGTTCGTTTTCATGCTTACGTGTGTTGCCGCCAATTTTAACCTCTTATTTGCGACCACTGTAGATTTGTTGCGTAGCCATATAAATTTTGTGGGTCGGCGGCGTGGTGACGACCGCCGCACGCCAGCACGTCGTCGTCGCCCGCGTCCACCAGACGCGCCTGAGTTCCGAAGCAGCCGCAGCCCCTTTGAAACTGAAAAGGATAAAAAAAGAAAGAAAGCAGCCGCGCGCGCGCACCACCAACCTGGTCAACAACCATCATCCCGATCGCCATTTATATACCGCCGCATCAACCATGATCCAGCAGACCAGCACCTCACCTCCCCTCACCCAGCGCCGACGAACGAAGATGCTGAGGCAGCACCTCCCCCTCTTCTCCTCTTCCTCTTCTTCCCCTATTTACATGGCACTCTCGCGCCTCAGCAGACAGAATAGCCATCGTCTTCCTCCTGCGTCCACAAAGACCAGCTCTAGAAGTAGTGCGAAGACCAAACCTCTCCTCTTCCTGCTACTCCTAATTGTGATTCTTGTTGTGACGGCTGTCTTCTTGTTCCCACCAGCGATCATGTCTTCTTCGTCGCCGTCGGCCGCGTCCGTGCCGTTCGAGAGCCCGAGGAAAGTGGTGAAGAAGGTGCTGTCCTTGTCCCAGTCCGAGGGGGACGGCGCCACCGTCCGCCGGAGCATCGGCGGGTACGACACCACCAACCCTCTCTCAATCTGAATTTCCCATCATGAGGTGCGCGCGTTGACCTCTTCTTGATGCTGCTGCTGCTGCAGGCACGAGCTCCGGAACCTGGACCCGTTCCTCCTGCTCGACGAGTTCTCCGTCTCCAAGCCCGGCGGATTCCCTGACCATCCTCACCGGGGCTTCGAGACCGTCACCTACATGCTCCACGTACGCACCAATCTCTAATTCTTCCATCTTTTTCTGCTCCATCGTGTTGCCTGCAAGGTGTTTGCTGAAATGCTGTTGTGTGTTCTACGTTTCTGACGATGCAGGGAGCATTTACCCACCAGGACTTCTCGGGGCGCAAGGGCACCATCAGGACCGGAGATGTGCAGGTGCGACCTACCCATCCAGTTTGTTCACACAAACCATCTCATGCACTTGGTCCATTCATTCTATTTGACTTGACCAGTGGATGACGGCCGGCCGCGGCATCGTGCACTCGGAGATGCCGGCTTCCGACGGCGTGCAGAAGGGCCTACAGCTCTGGATCAACCTCGCCTCCAAGGACAAGATGTATGTATCATATCAGCGACTGTTTGTATATGAAATCTACTATCTAAAAAAAGATCATATGAATAATAGGAAATCAACTTCTTTGCATTACAATGACCAATCACTTGACACTAGTTGCTCGAACAATGCTAGGATCGAGCCACGGTACCAGGAGCTCAAGAGCAAGGACATCAGCCAGGCTGAGAAGCATGGTGTGAAGGTGCGGATCATCGCCGGGGAGGCCTTCGGGGTGCGGTCGCCAGTCTACACGCGGACGCCAACCATGTACATGGACTTCACAATGCAACCAGGGTCACAGCTTCACCAACCGATCCTCGAGGGCTGGAACGCTTTCGTGTACATCATCGAGGGGGAGGGTGTATTTGGTAGGGAGGGCGATGTGGCGGCGAGCGCGCACCATTGCCTCGTGCTTGGCGCCGGCGATGGGCTCAGCGTGTGGAACCGGTCCGGCGCCCTGCTGCGGTTTGTGCTGGCGGCAGGGCAGCCGTTGAACGAGCCAGTGGTGCAGCAGGGGCTCTTCGTCATGAACTCTCGTGCCCAGATCCAGCAGGCCATGCAGGACTATTACTACGGGCGCAACGGCTTCGAGAAGGCCAGCCAGTGGAGCTCCGCCTGATTCTCATCGGTGTCTCGATGTGATGATGATCAATGTCATGGTGCAACGTCATGGAGGAAAGGGAAACTGCATTTGTATACCATTTTATTGATACTGTGTAGATTGTAGTAGTAGTCTTGTTTTTCTTTGATTCGTCTTTTATTTTGTTCATAGGAAAGAATGTAAAACAATAAAACTGTGTGATCGATGAGGAGGAAGTTAGTAATGATTATCTCACAATAGCAAAACGAATTGTTTGTTTCATCATATGTTTGGGCAAGCAGAGCAAGGATAGATATTGGATGGAGTTCAAGTAGGGGCTAAGAACATTCAGATTTCATGTGGCCTTCCATGGGCATGCGGTACAGCTTCATTCTCTCATGATGCGAGGATCATGAGGCTGAAGCAGGAGACCCTCAATTGAAGACTGCCGAGCTCTGACGTGTGGACTGCAAAGCTATTGCACTTGAAAACTGCGGCTACTAAGGCCGCCAAAATTTCGTGTTTTGACCCTTCTGGTATATAAATTCAGGATCTGACCCCGGTTTGAAAAAAATTCGGCATTTGACCCTTTTCTTACCGCCAGGGTGGCTGGCTGTAGGGTTAGACAACCTACCGCCAAGGCCCCTGGCGGTAGGGTACTAATCCACGTCAGCACGCGGAGACGGCGGCCGTCCCCCTCCGTCGCACCCTACCGCCAGGGTCCCTGGCGGTAGGCTGTCTAACCCTACAGCCAGCCACCCTGGCGGTAGGGTGCGAGCAGTTATTTTGCCCGACCTCCCCGCCCTGCCTTTTCTTCCCACCCTTGCCCCTCTCTCGCTGGCAGTTCCTCTTCCTCCCCCTCGCCCCTCTCTCCCTCTCTCATCTCCTCCACTCTCCTCCTTGGATCTTTGCCGTTTCTTCATCGTTTTTACGGATCGAGATGGCCCTGAAGAGAGAAACGTAAGCTCCTCCAATCCCTCCAAGTAGTTTTTGCAAACTTGCTTCCGATTCGACGCATTATTTGCTTGAAATCCCTCATATTTTTGAACTTAGATTGGATTTTTTTCACCTAAGATTGTTTTAGCTTGATTGTAGTTCTAGTTCTTAGTTCTTTAGTAAATAGTGATGTTGAATATGAACTCTAATCAATAGCTCATATGTTAGTGTGAAGATGAACCCTAATTCATAATTTTTTTTGTTAAAAAAATTATGATGTAATGCATGTGGGAGGATTTGATTGTAGTTTCATGATGCATGTTGATATGACGATATGAAGATGTTGTTTCAAAAATTTTGTTTAAAAGTATGATGATATGATGCATGTTCACTAGTAGAAAAGGGGGCATTTGTCCTGGTTCGTAAGGGCCTTTAGTCCTGGTTCATGAACCGGGACTAATGGGTCGTTACTAATACCTCCCCCCTTTAGTCCCGGTTCTAACACGAACCGGGACAGATGGGCCTCCACGTGGCCGGTGCGCCGAGTCCAGGCAGGGGGGCCTTTGGTCCCGGTTGGTGGCACCAACCGGGACCAAAAGGCATCCACGCGTCAGCAGCTGGCTGGAGCTGATGTTTTTCTTTTTTTTAAAAAAAAGTGGCTGCTTTAGGGGTTTTGGGGGTCATTTTTAGGTTGTTATTAGCTAGCTAATAGAGAGAAGTGTCCTCTCTTATATCTTCGTCCTTGGTTTACCAACGCTACTGCTATGTTCATTTCACCCGCTGATATAATAACTCATGCATGCTCGCATCATACATCATCATATATAATAAGTCCTACTAATCATGCATCATCATACAACTTGTACTCGTTATTAATAATAAGTCATACGATCATCATCCTCATAGTCATCGAGCCCAACCCTACATAATTGTTCTTAGCACATGATCATCAGTATCAGGTAGGACCTAAACACCCTTATGGTAAAATAGCATAAAACAATATAGATCCTGACTCTCCATTATGAAGAATGGAGATCATTCTGTCTCCAATTCTTGCGCTTCGCTGCCTTTTGCTTCCAAGAAGCTCCTTACGACTGTCCATACATTTTTTCCATTCTTTGATTGTCATGTCTCCACTTCTTTTAGAAACCCGGTATGGACAATTGAGATTCGTAGGAAGACGTAGTTGTATGTTCAAAACATGAAGGCTACCGTGCGTATACATCAGATGAGGCACACAATCATTCGGGATTATCTGTTGAAAAACATAGTAATAACTTCATAGTTAGCAATGATGTACTAGTTTTAGAAGTGTGCAAAAAGATGCACGGATGTCGTAATAGTAAAAAATCTTACCAGGATATCTCCTTGGTAGTTACCGTAGTTCAACACGTGCACTAGTGGCACGTATTGACCATAATGTTGAGGAGTTCGATTGTAGACATTGTAATTCTTAAGATCAATACAAAATGCGATCAGATGATTTTTCCCCCTATAAGTTAATTCGGAGCCATCGGTGTAGTGGGTTTTGTCTACCATCTTCCGCACATTCTTTGAAGAGTGAAGATAAGCTGTCAATGGAAATAAGTTGTCAACTATTTTGAAATAAACAATATAAATTACTTAATAACTATGTTAAGCTCACATGGGGGAAGAATTGGAGGTGTATCCACAAGGACCCAAATTGAAGGTCTGTCTGGCTCGATTGTAGGATCACCAAGATCCATGGTGACAAGCATACCCTCAACAAAACCATACATCTTGCAAAGTGCTTCTCAATTTTTGCAAACAAAATGGGTTACACTCTCAGCATTGTACAACTTTACTTGAAAATCCGCACCATGATGGGTCCTTAGGAGAATTTTTTTGGTTTCCATACTTTCATGGTTTTCAAAACCCATCCTCTCCAAGACATAGCGTCTTGCATAGCATGGGATAAGCTAGTCGAATTGGAAAAGATGAAAAATACACGTTAAAATAGTTGAAGTCATGCTTAATTACGAAAAAAACTATTGTCGTCGTTGTGTACCGTATGAACATCGAAGGTCTCCTCGAGCTTAATGCTGAAGCGCCGATCTTCGTCCAGCTCAATGAACCTGTCGCACATACCTCGGTCGTTGTGGCACCAGGCGCACTCCCCGGGCGGTTTTCGTCGTCCGAGTACGACGTTTTCGGCCTATGTTCATAATTCAAATATTAAACTTGTACAATTAAATATATGTACTAAAAAACCTAAACTAGATCATTATTATTAATCACGGGTTGACTATCGATGATGGTACGTAGCTCCTTCTTTCACTCCCGAGTGCATTATTACACCAAATTGTCTAGCACACGGGAATGAAGGAGAAGCTACCCCCGCGATGGAGTGGATGATGGAGGGGGCTCCTAGATTTCTGCATAGTGCTCTCCAATTTTAGCATTCAAAGTAGAAGTACTTTTCCAATATGAGCATTCAATAAGCAAAACCAAATCATAAAATAAAGTAGTATTCAAATTAGCATCATTCAATTATAAGAAAAAGTACATCATCTCTTGTGTCCGTACATCGTCAAATATTATCACTAATACTCCTCGAATACTATCATACATATAGCATCACTAATAAGCTAGAACCATAGCGCCCGACGGGTATCGTCGCAGGCGGTGGACACCCAAAGATAAGGAACCATCACAGGATCATAGCTCCAGTGAGATCCCTGAAGAACCTGTCAGGTATTGTCGAACCTGTCCTCCAATGCAACCATGTAGCGATGAACGTGCTCGTCATCCTCGCTGACATGGTGACGTACCACCTCCGCGGTGTCCGAAAGCCTCGGCACCGTCACTGGCCCACGCGACTGCCACCAAACAAGAATCAGGTCAACAACGGGCTGCCTCCTCACCAACCTACGTCCCCCGGAAGGTAGCACCTCCCAATACCAGCTCGGCGGAGCCCAGTCCCGAACATGGCCCTAATCAAACAGGCCTCCACCGCCAAGTCGACGACGACGAGGATGCGGGATAGGCATCGCCGACGTCGATGCGGGAACTACTTCTATATATAGTTAAATAAAGTAGTTTATTAAATCAACTAGCTAGTTCAACTATATATGAAGCACTTACTATAAATAAAATAAAGTAGTACTTACTAAAAATAAACTAGTTTAAGTATAGTTCTATTATTTTTCTAACTAATTATATTAAACACTTTCTCTTCTTAATTTTCCCCTTTTTCCTCTATTCTAAATATGAACATATTCATAAATGACTTATATCATTCACAATTTTCCTATACATACACAATAAATTGACAAAGAAAATACTATGAACAAAAAAATCATTAAAATTCTATGAACAAAATTACAATAGAAAAAATCATAAAAATTCTATGAACAGAATTTTTTTTAATAGAACCCCGAATCCTGTGGTTGCCTCGGTTGCCCTGCTCCTGTGTGGTAAACCCCGGATCTGGAGCGGCGGCACCATTGGCAAGGCACGGCCGGCTAACAGCCGTGCGGGTGGTGGATCCGGTGTCCCGGCCGTGCGGGAGGCGGGATCCGGTGGTCGTTGGCTGCCGCCGGCGGCTTCTGCGGCGGTTGGTGTGCGCGATGTGGCGCATCCCTTCCTCCCCTGTTCGGTGTGCGGGCCAGCTTGGTCGGGCCGCGCTTCCTCTTGGTCACCGGTTCTATACAGGAGGTGCTGCTGGTGGCAGAGATCTAGTTCGGGCGAAATCCCTGGCCGGCCATGACCGGCCACGCCCACGGCGATGCCTGAGGGCGCTGTTTCCCTCCTTGGAGGCATCAGTATGGACTGATCTCCTCACTTCACCTTCTCCTAGGTTTCCCGGGCGAAAGCCCTAACTCTATTGGGCGGCGGCGGCGCTCACGGCGTCGTTCCCTTCTTGAAGGCGCCGCTTGGGGAACCTTGGGGTTGGGTGGCGCTTGTGGGTGGTGGACGACAGCGGTGGTGCGGCCCTTTCCTAGCATGGATTTATGTCCATAGCTTGGAGATGGAGTCATGTAGGTGGAGGTCGTCGGCTGGTGTCGTGGTGGCTTCAATGGCGGAGGAGCTGCCAACGCTCGCGTAGGTGGAGGTCGTCGTTTGTCATGGTGGCGTCGATGGCGGAGGACTTGCCAAGGTTGTCACCTCAATCTGCTCTGAAGATGGACCGGTGGAAGATGGCGGTGACGACACATGTGAGTGCTCAGACCAATTTGAGCCCCAGACCTGGCAGATGGCTCGGTCGGGGCCTTGGGTGAGAGGTATGAGTATGTGTCCCTACTTGCACCCCTTCATCATATGGATAGGAGTAGCGGCAGATGCTGCCAAGATGGCGGATTCCGGCATATTATTGTTATACTTTGTAAGGTCCCCAAGAATAATCAATAAAATGATCGTATGCATCTCCTAGATGCAGAGGCCGGGGGATTATAATCTGGAGAAGTTTCCAAAGATTTAGGCAAAGTTTAAACATAGTTCCTTCCTTCACAACTGCAAATTTGGTCCAGAAACTAGGTTTGGATGCTGTGCTTGCATGGCGTGATGGATTTGGCGAAAATTTGGTGTAGGGAGATATTTTAGGAGTATGGAGGCACCGGTAAAATTTCATACCCATTTGAGTACTCACATATGGTACTTCCTTCACAACGATCCTCTCTAGACATAATCTTTGGGGAATTATTGGGAGAGATTGGTTTGGCCAAATAATGTGAATTTTGGCATGCCCAAGATATATAGGAAGATTTAGGGCCTGGATTAATTTCAGGAATTATAGACACATCTGGAATATAGTTGCTTCACCATCTCCACCGCTTGGGCAAGCGTGAACTCCACCATGGCGTCCTCTATGTCGAAGCCCGCAGCCGCCGCTTGGTAGAACATTTACTCCGCCATGGCGTCCACCATGTAGAAGGCCGCACCCCACCGGAGCAGACGCCTGTCGGACCGTCGGGTTTCCGGGTGTTTTCTACTGGGACCCCATTGTAAGTCCAACATGGTGGACACGCCCGGGTCTCCCCATATCCTCCCTACATTTGTGCTAGATATGAGGGGTGCCGGTCAGCCCAGGTGTTTGAGTTGCCTGTCTAGGTTGGTTTTTTTTTGATCGGCCACTGATCGGGCCGTCCGTCCAGGCGTTTGAGGCAGGTTCGGGGTACCCGGCTATAGATGCTCTAACAATCGTATCACTGCTGGCGTAGTCATCTATTGCATAACAGTAGTTGGGAAACCAAATCCAAGGTGTAATATTATTTGGGGAACATAGTGGCATATAGTATTATCTTAAAAAACAATGCATAATTAGTCATACCTATTATACCAATCTTAGAACATGTTTTGAATTCAGGTAACCTTAGCGTGACTTTTCAGATGCATATAAACAACAGAAAACTTTGTATCCAAGCAAACTTCTAATGCTGAAAACATGGGGCATGTACATGGACATTGTTGAGTTTGTTATTTGGGGGCTTCTTCCAAATTCAACATCGGCCATCCGTAGTTGGACTAGCGGTATGTTGAAATGTTCTGTTGTTTGATCTTTTTTTAATAAATCCATGTTGTGAGTCTGCATAGAGAATCTTATGATATGATTGTTATTACAAATGTACATGGTTTCACCATATCATAGTATTATAAATGCATGACGATTGATCTGGTAAGTGGACGGGGCTCTCCCCAGCAGGCCACCGTGTAGCATTTCTTAATCTTGTTTACATTTTTCATGCTTTGGTCGTACATTACTATTTATAGCTTTCTTTTTCCATGGAATGCATTAGCATGGTGTCGTCGTGGTAGAGACCGGGATGAAGGATAGGTCAAGTATAGAATCATGAGGTACTAGCACTAGGATAGGAAAACGGTTGCCACCCTTGTCCCTTGCTGCTAGCTTGCCACGGCGGCGTTGATCACTGGCTCACCTAGAACACGGGTTAGTAGATTTTGTGAGAAGAGTGTGGTTTGAGAGTGAGAGGGATGGCGGCTGGGGTTGGTTTGTTCAGTTACTACTGTCTGAGCAGAATGATTTCCCTACTTTAGAAAAATTAGCAAATTGCATTTCGTTAAAATGACGTTATAGCAAATTGCATTTCATTAGAAATGATGTGGTAGCAAATTGCATGAGCTAGCGG
>NC_041389.1:706025868-706046444 GCF_002162155.2 Triticum dicoccoides | reverse complement strand
ATGGCAGTGGCAGGTCTTTTTGAACACAGGGGAAGGGATCAAGGTGGAGAGCAGGGTGGTTGGTGGGGGATACCTCCTTGGCGGTCCGTGCAGAAGTACATCGTGTAGGATAGAGGGCGCCATGGCGAAGGTGAGGTTGGCCTCATCCGATTTCAAAAGAGAGGGATCCAGTGAGAAATGTCATACGGAGGGAAGCCGAACGGGAATGGGAGGTTTCGAGAGAGAAAGGGAAGGGTGTGTTGTGGAGTGGGGTTTTTGTGTTGGGACCGCGTGTTGGAGATAACATGATGGATATTCCAAACAACCACATTTCTCCCCACATATGGACTGGGTTAAGGGGAGCCCGAACTGTCCAAGCGGTTGGAATTTGGGGGAGCCTGTTGGGCGCCCGTTTGATATTCGAACACGCCTGAACTTATGAGGGAGAACTGAGTTTCGACCATGAAGGCGATCTTAACCGTTTGTTTGATTTATTTATATGTATTGTAGCCCGTAGCACGTTCTACTAGTCTTACTAGTTTGTATTTTAATCTAGCGACTAATTTCATGCACCCGAACTCCAAATCGGAATGGTCCAAAGCTGATACACCCGAACTCCGATTTGGACGATAATCAACCACTTGCGATTGTTTTATTGCCAACTTAGAACGAAAGGCATGCATGCACTTTTGCAACGAAGTGCAAATATACGAGGACACCGACCTTTTATTTTTCCGTTAAAAATCTAGTTTTCCATACAAATCTGCTGAATGGTCGAGTATCCGACGATAATATATAGTAGAACACAAGATCGTGTCTGACCATCCACATACAATGGACCAAAGAAGACAAAAAAAGAAAAGGATATCAATATTTGTTTATTGATGCAGCTTATTAGATTAGGTGCGTACTCGTTCAAGGACTCAAGGCTCTGTGTGTCGGTTTAGCGTCAAGTGGTGAATGGCAGTTGAAGCACACGCATTTGCCACCGCTGCACAACCCGAAATGGTAGCCCTCATTGCCACATTGCAGGATACATGCGTCCACGGAGATGCAAACCGGGTCTTGAGGACTGTGCGTCGGGCATTTCACAGGCCTTACTGCGACCACACCTGGACGACATATTGATTCATGTACACAAAAGCGAGCGTGGTTACTCATAAAAGAAAATATGTTTCTTAAGGGAAAATTTCTGTTATATAAGATATAATATATAATGGAACTACAAATTAAAGATATTTTGCCCTGAAGCCTGTATCTCTACTCCTAATGAAGCAGTTGGTAGTCTCCGCCGGTCAATTTTCGTCCCACCAGAAACTGTTTATTTTCGTCCTCAATCCCACCTCCCAGCAAATTCCGCACTGAACCGACAAGCGTAAAAAAAACTGAGATTGCAATCGGACGAGGGTGCAAACCTCCGGTCAATTGAAAGAAAAACGGATGTAAAAAAACTCTACGAAAATTAACCTACGAAAATTAACCAATGAGAAAAAAAGATGCTAGGGCAGGTATGAGCGGTTCCTCCTGCCCTCGAATCCCCTCGATCCGTTTCCTCATTCCATCAAGGACGCCCTAGCTGCGGAGCCCTTCCTCGCCTCCGAGATCCGCCGCCACCATCCTATCTGATTCTGGCCGACGCCACCGGCGACGCCATCCGGCTCTCGCGTCAGCTGCCACTAACGCGGCTCCACCCCTGTCTCCCCCATCGATCCCCAGCACATCCTCGCCGTTCCCCCCAGCGCGCGCCCCTGTGGGCTGCGGCTAACCCTAGCCGCCAACTCGTGTTGCGGGCACTGAGGATGGGAGCGGGCGGCCGCATCGCTGAGGGGTTGGAGCGGCTGGGGCGTCACTGCCGCCGAACTCCGGGAATCCCGCCACCGCCGAACTCCGGGAATCGCCGCCGCAAAGTCTCCAGGGCAGGGCGGTTTCAAACCCTGCTGACGAACTCAAAGATACGCATAATCATTGCCGCCGCCCCCCTCCTCTGACTGCCCCGCGGTCTTCTATCTCTCCCAACTCCGCTGTCGCGCCCCGTCTTCCGTCTCTGCATGAATCGCGGCTGTGGCAGCCACTCCCCATGGCGGCCATCCTGGCACACTGTGTCCGGGATGATGGAGGTGATGTCGGCCAGGTCCCTGTTTCCGTCGGCATCTTCTGCGATGGGACCCGTGGGGGCAGGTCGCGCGCTGCTCATCTGCGTCGATGGCGTCGGCGTGGTCCTTCCCCTGCCAAGCGTGGCTGCTCCTTGGCTGGATCACAATGATGATACAGTCGCCTCGGCGGGGGCTAGGGATCTCGCTGGCTGGCGTTTATTTGATGTTTGGTTGTTCCAATCGTGATGGAACGGACGTATAATGTACTGTACAAGAATTTGGACGAGGCTCATTTGCGTGGATGGTGTGGCTTGGCTGCCGGGCACACAATCCATTGATTCACACATAAGGTTTGCCTTTTTTCTTCTCTTTGCATTCTTTTCTATTAAGTTTGCAGATTGTTTGTGTTGGCCAACGAAAAAAGATTTAGGATCCTAGATTTATACAGTTTAAGAACTTACAAAGTTTAGCAAGTATATCTGGTTCTGAACTTTGGAAGAGTGCTTATAACAGTAATTTCTTCAGTCTTTTGTAATTCCGATTTAATATCAATTCTGTTGTAGTAGCATCCTTGTAGTTCACCATTGGAATGTGCACATGTAGTCTTTATTAGTAATACAGTTTCTTGATTCTTGAATTCTGAGCTGAATGTGCACATTTAGTCTTTATTAGTAATACAGTTTCTTGATTCTTGAATTCTGAGCTGAATGTGCACATTTAGCAACCACTGCGTACGTACGTGCTCTAATGGAAAGAACGTAGCCGACACAGACCGTAGCCATCTACACCAAGGCTCCTCCGCCCTACCGAGTCTTGCAAGCAATCGTCGTAAGAAATATTCCATTTGATGCCGGCATGCGTTGTTGTTCCACTGTCGCAACCATCCATCTACACACCAAATGTATGTGAACAAGATTCATTTGGGTTCCTCTATTTTCCCATAGTTTTCCTCTTCTTTTCATGCAAGATCAGTCTCTGATCCACCTCACTCGCATGGATGCAGGTCAAAACCGAGTCGCCGTGTTCACAATGCTGGGCATTATTTATATCAAGGGACGAGGAGGAAGATTTGGATGACCGTAACCACAATGGCAAGGGCAGCAACATGGTCGTCACCTGCAATGCCGATGGATGCTGAGATTATGTTGTTTGGTTTATTTGTTGAAAGTTACAGCCCATGTTTCATGATTTATTTGCCGCCGGTTAATCATGATATTTTGAAGTGCTCTGACAATTGCTTGCTGTCTGCATCTCTTACTTTTCAACTTGCTGCATATACAGATATACATCATTAGAATCTGTTTGTACTTATTCAACATGCTTCAGTTATGCTTCTTTGAAAATCCAGTTGTAGATGCAGTGAAGCCCCATTTAGATCTTGGCTATAGTATTATTCTTGTCTTATGACTCATGACGGATTGATATGTGATACCATGACATAGCATTGTGGTACCGTGGTAGTCACATTTGGTGGTAGTTCTGATTATTTGCTAGATTACGAGATAAGACCAAGTGCTTCTGCAACTCGGTTGCGGTTTTGATAGGAACATGAAGACTTTGCCATGCCATGGAGCATGTTTGATTTAAAGGAGTAAGTCAACATACAACTTGTTTCTTATGTTTTATCTAGAGAAAATGATTGTTCCTTGTGAGTCATTTTCTTCTAACAAATGCAGCATAGTTGCTCCAATATATTGAGCAGGGAAGAAGTTTGTTACAAGTGTTTTATAGAGTTGACGCAAGAGACATCCGACGGGATACATTGGTAGGCACTTCGTGAAAGGCAGACTCCATTTAATCCTTTCCAGTTGTTTACTGAACACCAAGCCCTATTTGATATGCTTGATGATTGTTATATAGGTGCAGGAATCGACGAAGAAGCTTCCGTTCAGCATGGTATCTCAATGGAAGAATATCCGAAGCAAACCTCCGCTACTTCTCTGTTCCCTTTCATTTGTCGTGGGAAGACCTTAGGAAGGTAGGAAGACCTTAGGAAGAGTGGGTGGGAGGAAGGGAGGCATGTGCTATAGATGTAGGCGAACAATGGTCCTTGGAAATTATTAGTACTTTACAAAATGTCTGTCCCCTGTGACGCCTACAATGAGCGAGAGAGGGTGGAAGGAAGGGAGACCGGAGGAAGGAAGATGGGGATATATGTAGAGAGAGGGAGATAGGAGGAAGGGAGATGGGCATATATGTAGAGAGAGGACGATCAGAGAGGGAGGGAAGATTTACAGGACGATTGAAGTTGAGCCACTCAAATATGTATGTCTCTGTGGCATCGCCTGGGCAATTAACTATAGAAAAATTCAAGGCTATTTTTTAAAGTGACATTTATTCACGCCGATAATTTCCAGGTACATCATGTTGAACAATTTTACTTATGTTTTGAGTGGTCAATATTCTTTACCGCTGGCCACATATCTCACTTGTGTTGGTCCCCTAGAATATGCTAATGTTTAGTTTCCAATTTTTCAACTATCAAATATCAGTGGACTTTACATGGTTTCCTACAAAATAAAAAATAAAATCGACTCATATAAGCCAAAGTTGAATCTCAAGCCTTAATTTACACCAAAAAATAATATAGGTTTGATATATGTGTAGAATAGGATATTTTTCCTTGAGAATCTACTAGATGAGGTGGTCATTATCGACATCCTTGTGAAAGTTCGCATGATCTTAGCACAAACCAACTCACAATGCTATCTCGAGCAATGCTTTATTCACCTGCGTATCTTTTTTTAGGAAAACACTAGGTTAAAAGCCTACTGCAAAAAATTAGATGCTAAGTTATCATAATTGCCATTTATAATCACGAACGATCTTACCAAATGACTGTTCTCATGGCTTTCAAAGAAGAGATATACTAGAGGTTGAGCGCAGTTGGAGGGGCCTTAGTCCTTCCGAGCCAAGAAAAATAGATGGGGCCTGTCCAGGCTATGAATAGTAGATGGGAAAATATTAAAATATTTTATGTTGCCATGGTTCTTAATGGTTAGGTATGTGCCGCACCTGTATGTTTCAAGTGCCTAATTTCATGTGTAATGGTTTGCCAGGGAATTGCAAAATGCAATCAAGTGTCTGGTTGTAGAATCGTGGAATAAGGGAACAAAATTATGCATGTGTTCTCTTTAATTAATAGATAATAAAAATAGACATGCTTTCATGGGAGGATTGGTCTTAAGCATAAAAAGGCATCCATGTGCCACCTATCATTTATAATGCACAGTAACGAGTTGTATGTTCTTGTACCACTTTCTTTATTTTCTGCGTTAGATCTGATAGTATGTTAGTGAATTACATTTTTATCGAAATAGATTACAAGTGAAGAGGATTTCAATTATTTTTTGTATGTTATTGGCTATCTTTTGTATATGTGTGACATTTGATATGCAATCAGTAACAGCCAATCCACAATGAATAGGAAGACATAGTAATGCTAAGAATAACCCAATATCAACAAAAGAATGTTCTTAATTTTTTTAAGGCCCGTGGCAACGCACGGGCACTGTACTAGTAGTATGTAAAATCTTAATAACACTTGTATGCAATTCTATATATGATAATTTGCCCTGAAGATAATTACTGGAAGGCGCAAAAAAAAAAAACATCACCGGAAGACGCAAGGAAGAGTGCCAATATCCATACGGACAAGACGCTCGTGTTGAACCTGCTAGGCTGCTTCATGTCACTGCCCATCTCACCTCCCGTTCCGTGAATCGCACACATAAAAACACGCCAGAATTTCGACATCAAAAGGCGGCAGATCAGACGGCTGGTGACCCCAAATCTAAGAAGCGAATCGAACAAAAACAGAGGGAGCTCTCCTTCAAACACCTGCGCCGAGGTCAGATTGCAGCCAGCAGCCTTGGATCGGGGCCGCGCATTGGACCGGGGCCGCGCAGGATGATCGGGGCCGCGCATTGGACCGGGGCCGCGCATTGGAGGCTGCGAGCATAGGTGCGTGATGAGGTTCGATTCGGGAGCAATTCTCTTCGGTTTGTTTCTATAGAAACTTTTTCCAGGTTTTCATTTTGTTTTTTATATTTTGGTTCGTTTGTTCTTGAATATGTCTATGAAAATATGTTCAAGAACTTTTTTAAAATCATGAGTTTTTGTGGATTTGAACACTGTTCATGAATTAAAAAATATTCACGAATTCGAAAAATGTTCACATTTAAAACTATCCGTGAAATAAAAAAAGTTCACGGATTCAAAATATGTTGGCGGCGAATTAAAAAAAAAGTTCATGTATGCAAGAATTTATTTTGATCTGTAGTTCAAGACGAGATTACATTCGTTGCTGGTATTATTAGTTCGTTTTTCCAAACACCGATTTCGACGATTAGTGGCAGTTGAAGCACAAGCATTTGCCAATTTCGGTGCACAATCCAAAATGGTAGCCTTCATCTCCGCATTGTTGGACACATGCATCCACGCTGTAGCAAATCGGGTCTCTAGCATAGTGCAGCGGGCAATGCACAGGCCTTGCTGTTGCAACCACACCTGGACAACACATATTGATTCAATAATAAAAGTAAGCATGGTTACCCCTAAGAAAATATGTTTTTCAGGGGGAAATTTTCTGTTATATATTAAATACAACTGTTACGGTGATTGGCGATTTTAGGGGCCGTCCATCCACTCCAATCAAACGGTAGAGAAATAGGAGTTACGCGGAATTATGAAACTTAAATTGCGTGGAATTACAAATAACGGTGGGACCATTACAAAATTTAGGTGGGACTAGTAATTTTCTAAAGGGCAAATCCGTCAATTTCCCTCCAATCTCACTCAAGGCCGGTACATCTCCTGTTCACCCTCACCGTCGGGTCGGTTCCTCGATCGTTCCCCTCTCGGTTCGAAGCAGAAGGGTAGGATAGGGTGGGTTGGCAGAGGGGTCGGGGAGGATGGCCGCTTGGGCGAGGAGGCGGAGCCAATGACCCCGGCGGTGGCGGCGGCCGAGTGGCCCCAGGGGCTCGAGGACCGGTGTCTGCTGCGGACCCAGTTCCTGGCCGTCAAGAGCCAGATCGAGCGCACGGCGGTGGTAGCTGTCCAGAGGAAGAGGAAGAGCACCCTGCACCGGTTCGGCGGCCGTGGCGTCACGGAGAGGGGGCGGAGAGAAAGTCCACCGGTGGCCCCGTGAAGGTCGAGGAGGCCGCCGCCTCGTCGTGCTCACCTCGATCCACTTTTTCTCGCATGTGTTCGGTGCGGGCAGAGGAAATAGCAGAGGATCACGTCGACGTCGACGCCCGGGGGGTCGAAGGGAGGGGCAGCGGCCTGGAAGAGCGCGACGAGCAGCGAAGCAAGTCGGTCGTGGGGCTGGAGCAGCAGCACCACAGCCTCCTCGATCCCCTGTTCTCATATCCTATTCGTGCGAGCATGGGAAATAGCAGAGGAGCACGCACGTGTTGACATCCGGGGAGTCAGAGGGGAGGCGACCTACCGGTGGAGCGCGGTGAGCAGTGGATCCGGTCGGTCGTGGGGCTGAAGCATCAGCGCCGCCGCTTCCTCCTTTCCTTTATCAAAGCTGAAGTGGTGTCGTCGACGTCGTCGTTGATGGTGGCGGTCATGTTGCCTGGGACGCCGTCAACACGCCGGTGCTGCCGCTGCTGGTGGAACTATGCAAGTCGCTGCTGGTGCAACACTGCTGCTCATGGTGCCCAACGTCGTCGGCGCGTCGTCGGCGCGCAACTCTCCTACCTTCTGCCCACCGGGTCACCCGGCAACGTCGATGGTTCAACAACATGGTGATCACCCGAATGCCCATCAAAATTGTTGGCATGTGTTGCGGCTCTCATGGTCCTACTGCCAACGGTGGGCGTCCAAGAGGCACTTGACCGCCGTGGCACCCCTCGTCCTCAAACTGCGCTGGTTCGGCGACCGCTCTGGCAAGCACGTCCCAGCGGTAGGTGGGCGAATTCAGCTGAAGGAGCCGGAGTACAAAGCTATACTTCCCCCTTCTCAGTGCTTTTGATTACAGTGATTACAGTCAGTAGGTATATTTCCCCCTTCTCAGTGCTTTTGATTACAGTGATTAGAGTCAGTAGGTAGTGATTAGAGTCAGTAGGTAATACTGAACATGGTAAATTTCATTAGAATATGACTTGCAAGTTGATGGGTTCAGAACCTTTGTGCTATGAAAAACAGTTATAGTAAGAGATTCAAGCAATGTTCTTCTGATTAGGCACTGGACTAGCAAACGGTTTGGTACTGTCTGAGTCTTTACCCATAAAATGTGATAGTAATTAAGATCATATTATGCAAGAACCAAAGTGGTGCTGATTTATGATTAAATCTAGAAAAAGACTGATATTTGGTCACATGGATGAATGTTAATCCTTGTTGAGCGTGTCACTTGTATAGAACACAGTGAGAAATAAGGAAAGAAGACTGATATCTTCTCATGGAGGTGTGGATGCAGGACCCCTCCAACGTGCCAAAGATTAGCACATGGAGCTGCCGGAGCCGGACGGCCCAACCTCACCGCCGACAGAAAAGCGCACGATGGTGCATGGAGTCATCATCCATGTTGGATCGGTGGAGGATCACATCACCACACGTTGTCACAGCTTCACTTTCTGTGTTTTTGATATGGTTGATGGCACCAGCCCTTCTCCTTTCGAAGATGGAGGTCACGGGTTTGCAGGGACAGGCTGGAGATTTTTAGATTTAATTGTTTGAATACGTATATTTCATTTCATATTGTGTCAAGTCTTGCGTACTGCTCCCTCCGCTCCATCCGTTTCAAATTTGTGAACGGAGGGGTGCTTCATATGAGCTTCTATCTATAAACTTTTGTCCGCAATCTATTTGTGATAACTTCTCTCCAAGGTAGGAGCCACTTTTGTATGCTTACTTCTCGTGATTCATTCTTTGTTGTCAAATTCTCGTTCATTTGGTGAGCTTGTGTAATATATGTGTTCATTGATCATGGCCAAGTAAATCAAATTGAATTTCCTGTTAAGGTCTGATGCTTACAGCTGAACTGAACAAAATATATAGTGAAATAATCAACTGATAACAAAGCAAAGAAAAGGTTGCCCCCTAGTCCTTGGAGCTGAGTCCAGTTCTTAACCACAAGCTTCCTCGAGGATAAGCAGCAACAACAAAGATAATTTAGCTTTGCATGATCCTCAGCACTTTTTATGCAAATCTGAATAATCTCACTTGAATCTAATAAAAATGCATCAACTTCTATACAGCTTTTTTATGCAAATCTGAATAATCTCACTTGAATCTAATAAAAATGCATTATCTTCTATACAGCTTCTAACGGCCGCCAGTAAAAACTGATAATCTTCTCTACAACAATCTAGAGCTCCTTTATCTTCTCTTGTTGTGCAACATCCTTCTTATCATGTTCTTGCGCCTTCCCTTCCAGCTCTTCTAACCACCCATCCTGAAATTGCACAGTTTTTTAAATCAAAAATTGCACTGTGGTATTGATGTAAGCATATCTGTTTCCCCATTTACTGCTGCCTTGTGTATGGATCATTGTGAACATTAAAGATGATACCTGAGTTACTCAAAGCAGTTGACACTGTCAGATTATTCTTTTGAACTTTTGGAGTGATAGTGGGAGGCTTAGTATCTAGAGTTCCATTCACTGCCTCTGTAGATTAATATCTGCTCATTGTCAAATGACAGGAGAACACAAGGAACAAGATCCTACACATAGAGAACCACATATTTTTTGTTTAGGGTATAAGAAAGTATATACTCCCTCCGTATCAAAATATAAGAAGTTTTAGTAGGCTAGTTTAGACTACAAAAATGTCTTATATTTTGGTTCAGAAGTAGTACATGATATATTTCCATCATCTGTAACTACATGGTAACATAATGGCTATGGGGGGATGAGAACCTTCAGCTTTGCTTCATTTTTTTGCTGTCACTTGGTTCCAAACCCTCGCAATCAACATTTCACCAAATCATTTCCCTCAAAAGCATCCCGAACATCCATTACAAGATTGATATATGTTCCATTTTCGCTGCAAAACCAAGGAGTAAAATAACACTTGTTTAGTCTCATGTCCTGGTCAATACGGACGAAGAAACACATACATCTACAGTCTATTTTACAGCAAGTAACTTTTGTAGATATAGAACAAGTTACCTACATGATACATGATACAGTGGGGAGGCAGGATACAAATCATAGAAATAGCAAATGTCTATGATCTAATATCCTTGGCATACAACCTCACAAATAAATTTGGAATCAATCGTGAGGCCAGTAGGGTCAAAATTAGCATTCATTTGTAATATTTAGCTCATGGTTATCCAGATTTAGCAGGCAGGATTGCGCATTTTCAAGCATGATATGAATCATCCTGTGAACACACCTCCCGAGTTGGCAGCGACATCCTCGCATATCGAATTGCCAGCTGACCCATCGCCGGCATCACACCACCGTCGGTGCAGCGGTTCGGGAATTTCCACCCACAGTTTCTTCGAAACGCACCACCGGTGGCCGGTGATGGGTCGGTGTAGAAGTGTAGTGGTATCCTATCCCTCAGGCGAGGTGGGCGGTGGCCGGCGGCTTCGATCCCGCGGGTGAGGCTCTCGGCTCCGATCCCGCCAGTGAGGAGGGCGGCGGCGTTCAAGCGGACTGGGCCGCGGAGGAGAGGGTCGTGGGTGAGGCGGCAACCGGGATCCCGCAGATGAGAACGGGCCGGCATTCAACCTGGCTGGGCCGGGTGGATCGGAGGAGCTCCGATCTGGTGGTGGCGAGAATTGTGGAGGGGATAGGAGCAGAAGAATACGGGGGTGGAGCGATTGTTACGTGCGGGATAAGATCGTGGGGGCTGGATTTTTTTCTCATGATTGACTGCTGGGGGTCATAGGCTGCCAAGGGCCGCAAATTTGGAAAAGTGGCGGGATTATATTTTCAGTGAAGGGGGAAAGGTATTTTTGGCGTAAACACGTGAAATATTTTTAGAAAATTAGAAAGTATCGGTGAGGGCCGGAACGAGCAAGATCGGTGCTTGTGGGTCAGGACGACCGAGATCGGTACTTGTGGGTCAGTACAAGTAAGATCGATAGTAGCGAGTCTGGAAGACTAAGATAGGTACTTGTGGACCCGTATGAGTAAGAACGGTACTTGTGGGCACGGATAACAAAGATTGGTACTTGTGGTTTCAACGACTAAGAGCGATATTAGTGAGCCCAAACAAGTACGACCGATACTTGTGGGTCTGAACAACTAAGATCGATAGTAGCGAGCTTGAATGATTAAGACCGATACTTCTGGGTCCGGACGATTAAGATCGATAGTAGTGGGCCCGGACGACTGAGATCGATAAAAGCGAGCCCGAATGCGTAAAATGGTATTTGTGGGTCCAGACGACTAAGATCGATACTTGTGGGTCCGAACGACTAGGATCGATAGTAGTGAGCCTGAACGAGTAAGACCGATACTTAAGTCCGGACGAGTAAGATCGATTGTAGTGAGCCCGAGCGAGACTGGTACTTGTGGGTCTGGGCGACTAAGATTGGTATTTATGGATCTGTACGAATAAGATCGATAGTAGTGGGCCCGGACGAGTAAGACCGGTATTTGGGGGCGATCACACTAATAATGCTATGGCCGTCCAAACCCACAACTAGCACTATGGGTCGTGTGATCCCTCAACTAGCACTATGGGTCATCCGAATCCAGAACTAGCACTATCGGTCATTCGGGTCCACACGCACAACGATGGGTTGTTCAGTCCCACAGCTAGCACTATGGGTCGTCTGGACTAACAACTAACACTGAGTCGTCCGATCCCCCAACTAGCACTATGGGTCATCTGAACCCAGAACATAGCACTGTCGGTCATCTGGGTCAACAAGCACCATGATGGGTTGTCTAGTCCCACAACTAGTACTATGATTCTTCTGATCCCACAACTAGCACTATGGGTCGTCCAATCCCGTAATTATCATTATTGGTCGTGTGATGCCACCACTAGCACTATGGTTTGTTGGAACCCAGAACTATCAGTATGGGTAGTCTGAACCCACAACTACCTTTAAAGGTCGTCCTGATACACAACTACCACTACGGGTCATGTGGTCCCTCTACTAATACTATAGGTAGTCCTGACACACAACTACCACTACGGGTCGTCCAAACCACGACTAGCACTATGGGTCACACGGACTAACTACTACCATTATGGGTCATCGCGACCACGACTAGCACTATGGGCCATACTGTGTAGGAGATATGCCCTAGAGGCAGTAATAACAGTTATTTTGTATCTCCAAAGTTTGTAATGAAAGTTTATGTTCCATGCTATAACTGCAATGATTCTCAATTCTGCAATAACACAAGGCTTGAAGGAAAACTCATGTGCACGTGTGGTATAATAAACTGTAAAATGTATTCCTAGTCATGCCTCTAAGACTAGCTCAAGTATTGCATGATAATCCTGTTTTTTGATCATGGGCATGTCTATGCCGGCAATTTTGAGGGCACATTGTTAGAAGAACACTTGTGTTGAATCGATCCGAATTGATGTTATGCTATGAGATACATTCTTCACTAGTTAATCGTTAATAACACAGAGAAAGTTAATGTTTGCATAATTCCTTAGACCATGAGAGTATCGAGTTCCTTCGTACTTGCTTCATGAACTTTGGGGTTTGTTAAACGACATCCCGTAACTGGGTGGCTATTACGGCGGCTTACGGGTTCACAGAAAAGTATGGCAAGAAACGAGATAACTCAAGATTGGGATTTGCTCCTCCGACGATGGAGAGATATTCTCGGGCCCTCTCGGTGTTACGGTATCCATCATCGTCTGGCCAGACACAATGTGATTTGATCATAGGGATGCCGGAACACGGAAACGAGAAAAGAGAACAAAACCGGTAACGAGGTAACTAGCATAGTGGACAAGTTGTTGATCCACAGGGATGCAAGTAAATATCACCTCGGGTGTTTGTAATATATCGCGAAGCAACATGAGTAGCACACGGCAACTGGAGGTTCACTCGAATATTTATTCGTGTGGGTATAGGGGTCAATATGGGTGTCCACGGCTCTGATGTTGATCATTGATCGGAAAGTGTTTCGTGTCATGTCTATGCTTCACCGAACCTATAGGGTCACACGCTTAAGGGTCATCTATCTGCAGAATACTACACAGGGAGTCTGAGAGAAAGTCACCGGAAAAGTTTCAGAGACAGCGGAAAAGTTCCGGAGAGAACACCGGAATAGTTTCGGTAAAACTGAAAAGTTGTTTCAGGGTATACCATTAAGTCAAATTGGTTTCGGCACACGCCTGATAATTCTTGGAGGATGCCAGAATTATTCTGAAAACTTCTGAGAATTTTCCGGGATAAAAACCGGAAATGTTCCGAAGCCGCCGAAACCGGTTTGATTGCTTTTCGCAGATAAAGATTACTTATCCGGAATTGTTTCGGAACGTGTCCAAAATGGTCCTGAATTTGAATTTTGCTTCTATTTTTTCTATTCGCCAAAACTTAACTTTCCCAGATTGAATATAGGGTAGTGTGATTTTTTGAGAATTTTTATGGATTTTTTGGGGTCAAATTTTGACCTAAAATGCTCCTGAATTTGATTTTTTTTTTTTGCAAAACTTCTTCATTGCAACGCCCAAAGCCCCCAGCCCGCTAGCAGTCCGCTCTCGCGCCATGGCCATTAGGGAAAAATAAAATAAAAATCTTGGAAAATATATAACAAAAAATGAAATAAATCATGGAAGTGCCATGAAAATGAAAATCACTAAATAAAAGTACATATTCAGTAAACAAGATCCTGGATACATGGCAGAGTTAGAATAACCTAACAAGTTCTCAGAAGGAATTTCTAGTACACAATTAACTACGAGGCAGAGGTAGACAGCGATGGCTGTCCGGTGAGACAAAGTTAGACGACCGCACTGTCCGGCAAGGCGGGAGGTAGCCGATGGCGGCTGTCCGGCGATCCAATAAGACAGGAGGTAGATGATGGCGGCTGGCCGGTGAGTTGGAGGTAAACGACGGTGGCTGGCAACTGTCTAGTACACACACCAATCCGATGGTTCCAACACCAGACAAGAAGAATAAATTGTTAATGAGTAAAAAATCTATAGTGTGCATAAAACGATTGTAATAAAGGTCTGCTATATTCCAGCACACAGATCCCTTAATACCAAAAGTAATGCATGTGCAGGGTCAAAGAGAAATCCGCGTACTGGTATGCTCTCATTTAGCTTAGCACCACCTATAAGACTTCCCTTCTGGGAGTTACGATATTATTGCCAAATTTATTGTTTTGTCACTCTTCCAAGCCATGTCCTTTTTTTATTCACTTGAATAACCAGCCTATTGACCCAAACTGTATATGTGTCATTGAACAAACTCCAAGCAACAAGGCCACATGGAACAATTGGAGCACCATCAGCGGTTACCTCAGGTGCACAATCCGATGTCAAATGTGCAGCATTCTTATACCACAGTTGTTTGTCACCTTGACTTTTCACATACCTAGGAAAAAACGAGCAACCATTGGTCTGAGTATGTCAACATAATTTGTTCCGACAGGGCAATAGTCAATACAACAGTATAGTGTGCCTGCTAATGCATAGAGCTAAATGAATACACAAGATCCTGTCCTATGGTGTCCTATAAAAAAGAGAATAGAAGGTAGGAAATGAATATTTTCAAATTCCTTGCGAAGCACTGAACTAGATATGACAATCTCATTTTCAGAAAGGAGTGCCATCTTAGAATGCAGCTAATCTAGCAAAAAATGTAGATACAGGTCTCAGCAAAATGAACCACATGTTATGCAACTACTGTACTAAGTCAAGATCCCTGTTGTATGCTCAAGTGATTTAAGTCAAGATCCAACCTTTAGTTTGCAACAGAAGGGAATCTGCACAGAGACAGCTGGATCCAGACTAAGCTTTCTTTCTGTACTATCTAGGCTGAGCAAAGTGTCAACCAAAGTATCTAAGCTGATCACTCTTTAAGCACACGCTCCACAATTATGTTCACAAAGAAAGGATATATGGTGCTACATTGCAAAAAAATGTACTGAAGGCTCACTGTGGACACTGCAGAAATAGATAAGGAACATGGAGACGGTTTAAATCTTTACTCCAGCAATCAAAAATTGTTTTCATATTAGAAATATATGGAAGCAAACATAATACTATTAAGAAGACAAATATCATACATGAATTGACAACTAACACTGTTGTAACTCATGTCCCATCACAATTCACAAGGTCATTTACAATATATGACACAGCAGAATGGACATTGCAATTATAAAAACCGTATTCAATACCGAATTTTGATTTTGGTACTCGTGTGGAAACTGAAGTGAAAATGACTACAAGGTTTTGAATTACAAGCATAGCAAGAAGAGCGAACTAGATGATTATGCTTTTTTTTTAGAATGGAGGCACATGCCCAGCCTTAAAATGAGGCCCTTAGAGTATTCCAACTAAGGTTTGACATGGGGCGATGGGAACAAAAGCAAATAGGTTCGATACATGGCCGGAAAGGCCTCACAAGCGAAGAAGCGCATGCTAATACTAACTATCACACCACAACACCAACGAAAGCACCATACCCAAGGACTGTGATTATGCTAAGCACATGTTTCCATGATTAGAGAAGTCATAAGCTTGCTCTCAGTATACTTATTATTTTTCAGTGATAAGGATTTAATTAACCATGTCTAGGCATAAGCAAGCAAGATTTCAGATTTAGACTCTCACAGCTACTCTAATCATGCATGCCAAGAATTCGTACAACTGGTAAATCACCCTATTCAAGTGCTGAAATGAATATAATTAAACAGCAGTAGATTTCAGCAAACATCCCCTCAGGCCGGCCTTAATATGTTCAGACTTGGGAACAGGCAAAATAACAGAGCAAAAGTACTAGAGCGATCAGGAAATGTATTGCTCTGAACATGCAGTTGGTTGGGCGTAGTTCGGTGGCAATCAGAGCATGGGACTGCCGCGGCCGCACGACGACGCGAACATGAGGATCGGAGGAGCTAGTAGGACATATATGCAGCTACCTGTAGTCGGCGGGAAGCTCGCCGGCGGCGAGGTAGTACGGGCGATGGACGTCAGAGGGGAAACCGCTCGAGTAAACAGGAGGGAACTGCGCAGCCTGAGGCAGTATGGTTTCCGGCGTACGGTGGAGAGATCGATCCTCTGTCGTCGGCGGCAGGTTAGGGGGCGCCTGGGAAGCGGAGGCTTCCGCCGACTCGGCGCGCCGCGGTGGAGGGCCTGCAGTACTGGTGGCCGGCCGGATCCCTGCGGCAGGAGCGAGAGGAGGGTGGCGGCGGCGGCGGCTATGCGAGGGGATTGAGATTGGATTCGTCCGTGCGTGGGGACGGGGACGAACTTGTCGTGCGGAACAGAACGGACGGAGCAGCTCAATTACTAATTTACCCTTTTTACAGAAAATAAATCTTCAAATGACTTTCCCAGATCTAACGGTCCGAAAAATTCCGAGGTGGAGTTACATGAAATTACTAGTCGTAACTCGCCAATCACTGTAAAAGAGCTCTATATTAAAATACATAATGGAAGTGCAAATTAGAGATATTTTGTCCTGAAACATGTATGCAAAATCTTAGGAACACATATATGTAATCCTATCTAAATGATTAGCTAAGACGCAAAATAAAAATAAAAAGATGACAAGAACACGTAAAGGAGGAGTGGCAGTATCTATACGGACAAGACGATGGCGGTGAATCTGTTAGCCATCATGATCGGTTGGGAAGAAAACACTGCCTTGCGGTTAATTTGAGGCCTCACTATATCAAGCAATGCACGTGTGTTGCCTGACCTACGATTATGTAAATTGGTAATCCAAATGCTGTAATAACTAGGGAATTGCATGTGTGAGATACAAATATTTTGTACGCAATCATCGTGATTTACCTAACTGTTTAGTATTAATATGTTTATATTTTGTTGTCAGAGTATTAATATGATTACAAGCACCATCAGCAAAACGCCCCTCACCCTATCATGGGAGCACCGAAGTCAAAATATAGCACATGTTACTTTTTTTTTTTTGCAAAATGTAGCACATGCATGTTATGGTTTGTTGAGCACTATCGATCACTGCAAAGGTTCTATGTGCAGTAGAGTGTGTTTTGGAATTGTGTGATTTTCTCAAAATCCTATAGTTAAAGCGTCAATGACTTCGTTTCTGATTATAGTAAGGTTTTACTGTTAAACACATATAGCCCTTATTACTAAAGCGTTCATTCATACTTGCTGTGTGAGACAGCCTGGATGCGCGAGAGCAAGATCCAGCAAGATCCACCTAAGTTATACAGTAATTTTGAGAGAGGGAGGGAGCAGCATGGGATGAATTCGCTTTTTGGATTATAGTTCTCTCCTTGACATTTTGAGAGACGTGGAGAGTAGCGTGGGATGAGTTTACTTTTTGGACGTCAGTCACCACCTAGAATTTGTTGGCGCCGCCCCTCTCGCAGCGCCGCCCTTCTTCTACCTTGAGCTGCCTCACACAACTCTCCATCTCTCTCAAGCTACTCTTCTCCTCCATCGCTTCCCACAAGAACACTCACACACACACAACGCACGCATATACCAAGGAAGAGGAACGGCTTTGCCAGAGACACTCCCATGGTGAACCACAATGGCTACATGGTTTCTCTGCTCAGCCCTCTCGGCCTCGTGTTCATCCTCATTAACCAAAGCAATATATACAAGGACCTGGCACTTATGCCACACACCCACGCGGAGCCGTCACATTCGGCCACTAGCACCACCTCTCCACGTACTAGTACATGCCACTAACCTCTGCCATATCCTTCTCCTGGAATCTCTCTAGGAGCAACAAGACGCGGCCGTGCTGCTAACAGACCCATGCATGCGCTAACAAACTCCCAGATTTTCCTCAGCTATTTTGTCCAGCCGGTTGCTGCATCATACAGTCGTGCCTCCTTGGGCATCACTGCAGCCTCACGCCGCCATCGGCATCACGTCATGCTAGCCGTCTCGCACGGCAGCCCGGCATCTCGCCTCCTCCGCATGTCGTCGCTGAAGCTTCGCCGGACAAACAACACACTAGACTAGAGTACATGCAGAACAAAATAGACATGCACCTACATATGACAAGATTAGTTCTAACAATCACCTCCCTAATCTTGTCATGCCAACTCGCCAAAACCTCATGCGGATCACCCGCAACATCTTGCCAAGACTTTGCAGCGGCAAGATCACACCACCTTGCCTCACGCTGCAGCTTCACCATGGTGCATCATCAATCTCCACTTGAACGTTCTTCAGCAGCATCACACCACTGGTCACGTACGTCTTGCCGTCGTCGTCGCAACACCTCATCTTGGGGATGGCGTCACACCACCCAGAACACCTCCGCGGCTAGCTTCACATCGATCCTCATGATGGCCTCACCCGCTGTACATCGATCTTCTCAGCGGCATCTCATCACCGTCTTGTCGGCATCGCACGGTCGTCATGGCAGCGTCGCACTGCCATCTCCTCCTAGCGGCATCACACCGCAACCACCTGTTCGCGCGACATCACACCGGCGAAGACCTCCTTGTCGTGGACGACGCCGTCGCAGCGCCGGACACCACCGTGCACCATCTTGTCGTGGTCGACGCCGTCGCAGCGCCGGACACCACCATGCACCATCTTGTCGTGGTCGACGCCGTCACAGCGCCCATCACCACATCGTCCTGCCGCACGCAGCAGCCACCTCTTGACGTGGACGGCGCCTTCGCAACGCCGATCACCACGCCATCATCACCTCGCGGCATCGCACCGAAACCAGCCATCAGCGGTACCGCACCGCTGCCAGCCATCACCTCGCACCGACGTCCTCCACCTCACATGGAGTCCACCGCGTCACCGCCGTCGCAGCCGTTGCCTCCGCCCAGCACCACGGCGGCCACCATAGCCGCCGGCACCGTCGTCGCCGCCACGAATCAACAAGGCTCTGATGCCAAATGTTGGCGCCGCCCCTCTCGCAGCGCCGCCCTTCTTCTACCTTGAGCTGCCTCACACAACTCTCCATCTCTCTCAAGCTACTCTTCTCCTCGGTGGCTTCCCACAAGAACACTCACACACACACAACGCACGCATATACCAAGGAAGAGAAACGGCTTTGCCAGAGACACTCCCATGGTGAACCACAATGGCTACATGGTTTCTCTGCTCAGCCCTCTCGGCCTCGTGTTCATCCTCATTAACCAAAGCAATATATACAAGGACCTGGCACTTATGCCACACACCCACGCGGAGCCGTCACATTCGGCCACTAGCACCACCTCTCCACGTACTAGTACATGCCACTAACCTCTGCCATATCCTTCTCCTGGAATCTCTCTAGGAGCAACAAGACGCGGCCGTGCTGCTAACAGACCCATGCATGCGCTAACAAACTCCCAGATTTTCCTCAGCTATTTTGTCCAGCCGGTTGCTGCATCATACAGCCGTGCCTCCTTGGGCATCACTGCAGCCTCACGCCGCCATCGGCATCACGTCATGCTAGCCGTCTCGCACGGCAGCCCGGCATCTCGCCTCCTCCGCATGTCGTCGCTGAAGCTTCGCCGGACAAACAACACACTAGACTAGAGTACATGCAGAACAAAATAGACATGCACCTACATATGACAAGATTAGTTCTAACAATCACCTCCCTAATCTTGTCATGCCAACTCGCCAAAACCTCATGCGGATCACCCGCAACATCTTGCCAAGACTTTGCAGCGGCAAGATCACACCACCTTGCCTCACGCTGCACCTTCACCATGGTGCATCATCAATCTCCACTTGAACGTTCTTCAGCAGCATCACACCACTGGTCACGTACGTCTTGCCATCGTCGTCGCAACACCTCATCTTGGGGATGGCGTCACACCACCCAGAACACCTCCGCGGCTAGCTTCACATCGATCCTCATGATGGCCTCACCCGCTGTACATCAATCTTCTCAGCGGCATCTCATCACCGTCTTGTCGGCATCGCACGGTCGTCATGGCAGCGTCGCACTGCCATCTCCTCCTAGCGGCATCACACCGCAACCACCTGTTCGCGCGGCATCACACCGGCGAAGACCTCCTTGTCGTGGACGACGCCGTCGCAGCGCCGGACACCACCGTGCACCATCTTGTCGTGGTCGACGCCGTCGCAGCGCCGGACACCACCATGCACCATCTTGTCGTGGTCGACGCCGTCACAGCGCCCATCACCACATCGTCCTGCCGCACGCAGCAGCCACCTCTTGACGTGGACGGCGCCTTCGCAACGCCGATCACCACGCCATCATCACCTCGCGGCATCGCACCGAAACCAGCCATCAGCGGTACCGCACCGCTGCCAGCCATCACCTCGCACCGACGTCCTCCACCTCACATGGAGTCCACCGCGTCACCGCCGTCGCAGCCGTTGCCTCCGCCCAGCACCACGGCGGCCACCATAGCCGCCGGCACCGTCGTCGCCGCCACGAATCAACAAGGCTCTGATGCCAAAT